>NW_027463626.1:0-82243 GCF_050947455.1 Rhinoderma darwinii
CCCGTGAATGCTGCGTTCACAGCGGACTGCAGCATTCAGGGGAAAATGAGAAGGCGGGTGCCCCTTGGATCGCGTCACAGGGAATTCCCGTGCCGCAATTGAGGGACATACCATATATGGGCAGACAGCCCAGGGTCCATTGAAGGACCCCAGGGCTGTCCTACCATATTTCCTGTTAGTGCATACTTAGGTATGTCCTAACAACTGCCTGTGTACTATCAGTATATAGATATATGCCTGTGTACTATCAGTATATAGATGTATGCCTGTGTACTATCAGTATATAGATGTATGCCTGTGTACTATCAGTATATAGATATATGCCTGTGTACTATCAGTATATAGATATATGGCTGTGTACTATCAGTATATAGATATATGCCTGCGTGCTATCAGTATATAGATATGTGCCTGCGTACTATCAGTATATAGATATATGCCTGTGTACTATCAGTACATAGATATATGCCTGTGTACTATCAGTATATAGATATATGCCTGTGTGCTATCAGTATATAGATTTATGCCTATGTACTATCAGTATATAGATATATGCCTGTGTGCTATCAGTATATAGATATATGCCTGTGTACTATCAGTACATAGATATATGCCTGTGTACTATCAGTATATAGATATATGCCTGTGTGCTATCAGTATATAGATATATGCCTGTGTGCTATCAGTATATAGATTTATGCCTGTGTACTATCAGTATATAGATATATGCCCGTGTACTATCAGTGTATAGATATATTCCCGTGTACTATCAGTATATAGATATATTCCCGTGTACTATCAGTATATAGATGTATGCCCGTGTACTATCAGTATATAGATGTATGCCCGTGTACTATCAGTATATAGATGTATGCCCGTGTACTATCAGTATATAGATGTATGCCCATGTACTATCAGTATATAGATATATGCCTGTGTACTATCAGTATATAGATATATGCCTGTGTACTATCAGTATATAGATGTATGCCTGTGTACTATCAGTATATAGATGTATGCCTGTGTACTATCAGTATATAGATATATGCCTGTGTGCTATCAGTATATAGATATATGGCTGTGTACTATCAGTATATAGATATATGCCTGCGTGCTATCAGTATATAGATATGTGCCTGTGTGCTATCAGTATATAGATATATGCCTGCGTGCTATCAGTATATAGATATATGCCTGTGTGCTATCAGTATATAGATATATGGCTGTGTACTATCAGTATATAGATATATGCCTGCGTGCTATCAGTATATAGATATGTGCCTGCGTACTATCAGGATATAGATATATGCCTGTGTACTATCAGTATATAGATATATGCCTGTGTACTATCAGTATATAGATGTATGCCTGTGTGCTATCAGTATATAGATGTATGCCTGTGTGCTATCAGTATATAGATATATGCCTGTGTGCTATCAGTATATAGATATATGCCTGTGTGCTATCAGTATATAGATATAGGCCTGTGTGCTATCAGTATATAGATATATGCCTGTGTGCTATCAGTATATAGATATATGCCTGTGTACTATCAGTACATAGATATATGCCTGTGTACTATCAGTATATAGATATATGCCTGTGTACTATCAGTATATAGATGTATGCCTGTGTACTATCAGTATATAGATATATGCCTGTGTACTATCAGTATATAGATATATGCCTGTGTACTATCAGTATATAGATATATTCCTGTGTGCTATCAGTATATAGATATATTCCTGTGTGCTATCAGTATATAGATGTATGCCTGTGTGCTATCAGTATATAGATATATGCCTGCGTGCTATCAGTATATAGATATGTGCCTGCGTACTATCAGGATATAGATATATGCCTGTGTACTATCAGTATATAGATATATGCCTGTGTACTATCAGTATATAGATGTATGCCTGTGTACTATCAGTATATAGATGTATGCCTGTGTGCTATCAGTATATAGATGTATGCCTGTGTGCTATCAGTATATAGATATATTCCTGTGTGCTATCAGTATATAGATGTATGCCTGTGTACTATCAGTATATAGATGTATGCCTGTGTACTATCAGTATATAGATATATGCCTGTGTACTATCAGTATATAGATATATGCCTGTGTGCTATCAGTATATAGATATATGCCTGTGTACTATCAGTATATAGATATATGCCTGTGTACTATCAGTATATAGATATATGCCTGTGTGCTATCAGTATATAGATATATGCCTGTGTACTATCAGTATATAGATATATGCCTGTGTGCTATCAGTATATAGATATATGCCTGTGTGCTATCAGTATATAGATTTATGCCTGTGTACTATCAGTATATAGATATATTCCCGTGTACTATCAGTATATAGATGTATGCCCGTGTACTATCAGTATGTAGATATATGCCTGTGTGCTATCAGTATATAGCTATATGCCTGTGTACTATCAGTATATAGATATATGCCCGTGTACTATCAGTATATAGATGTATGCCCGTGTACTATCAGTATATAGATGTATGCCCGTGTACTATCAGTATATAGATATATTCCAGTGTACTATCAGTATATAGATGTATGCCTGTGTGCTATCAGTATATAGATGTATGCCTGTGTGCTATCAGTATATAGATATATGCCTGTGTACTATCAGTATATAGATATATGCCTGTGTACTATCAGTATATAGATGTATGCCTGTGTACTATCAGTATATAGATGTATGCCTGTGTACTATCAGTATATAGATGTATGCCTGTGTGCTATCAGTATATAGATATATGCCTGTGTACTATCAGTATATAGATATATGCCTGTGTACTATCAGTATATAGATATATGCCTGTGTACTTTCAGTATATAGATGTATGCCTGTGTGCTATCAGTATATAGATATATGCCTGTGTGCTATCAGTATATAGATATATGCCTGTGTGCTATCAGTATATAGATATAGGCCTGTGTGCTATCAGTATATAGATATATGCCTGTGTACTATCAGTATATAGATATATGCCTGTGTGTTATCAGTATATAGATATACGCCTGTGTGCTATCAGTATATAGATATGCGCCTGTGTACTATCAGTATATAGATGTATGCCTGTGTACTATCAGTATATAGATATATGCCTGTGTGCTATCAGTGTATAGATGTATACCTGTGTACTATCAGTATATAGATGTATGCCTGTGTACTATCAGTATATAGATATATGCCTGTGTACTATCAGTATATAGATATATGCCTGTGTGCTATCAGTGTATAGATGTATACCTGTGTACTATCAGTATATAGATATATGCCTGTGTACTATCAGTATATAGATATATGCCTGTGTACTATCAGTATATAGATATATGCCTGTGTGCTATCAGTATATAGATATATGCCTGTGTACTATCAGTATATAGATATATGCCTGTGTACTATCAGTATATAGATATATGCCTGTGTGCTATCAGTATATAGATGTATGCCTGTGTGCTATCAGTGTATAGATGTATGCCTGTGTACTATCAGTATATAGATATATGCCTGTGTACTATCAGTGTATAGATATATGCCTGTGTACTATCAGTATATAGATATATGCCTGTGTATGTACTATCAGTATATAGATGTATGCCTGTGTACTATCAGTATATAGATATGTGCCTGTGTGCTATCAGTATATAGATATATGCCTGTGTACTATCAGTATATAGATATATGCCTGTGTGCTATCAGTATATAGATATATGCCTGTGTGCTATCAGTATATAGATGTATGCCTGTGTGCTATCAGTGTATAGATGTATGCCTGTGTACTATCAGTATATAGATATATGCCTGTCTGCTATCAGTATATAGATATATGCCCGTGTACTATCAGTATATAGATATATGCCTGTGTACTATCAGTATATAGATGTATGCCTGTGTACTATCAGTATATAGATATATGCCTGTGTGCTATCAGTATATAGATGTATGCCTGTGTGCTATCAGTGTATAGATATATGCCTGTGTACTATCAGTATATAAATATATGCCTGTGTACTATCAGTATATAGATATATGCCTGTGTACTATCAGTATATAGATATATGCCTGTGTGCTATCAGTATATAGATTTATGCCTATGTACTATCAGTATATAGATATATGCCTGTGTACTAACAGTATATAGATGTATGCCTGTGTGCTATCAGTGTATAGATATATGCCTGTGTGCTATCAGTATATAGATATATGCCTGTGTACTATCAGTATATAGATATATGCCTGTGTGCTATCAGTATATAGATATATGCCTGTGTACTATCAGTATATAGATATATGCCTGTGTGCTATCAGTATATAGATGTATGCCTGTGTGCTATCAGTATATAGATATATGCCTGTGTACTATCAGTATATAGATATATGCCTGTGTACTATCAGTATATAGATGTATGCCTGTGTGCTATCAGTATATAGATATATGCCTGTGTACTATCAGTATATAGATATATGCCTGTGTACTATCAGTATATAGATGTATGCCTGTGTGCTATCAGTATATAGATATATGCCTGTGTACTATCAGTATATAGATATATTCCCGTGTACTATCAGTATATAGATGTATGCCTGTGTGCTATCAGTATATAGATATATGCCTGTGTACTATCAGTATATAGATGTATGCCTGTGTGCTATCAGTATATAGATATATGCCTGTGTACTATCAGTATATAGATATATGCCTGTGTGCTATCAGTATATAGATATATGCCTGTGTGCTATCAGTATATAGATATATGCCTGTGTACTATCAGTATAGATATACGCCTGTGTGCTATCAGTATATAGATATATGCCTGTGTGCTATCAGTATATAGATGTATGCCTGTGTGCTATCAGTATATAGATATATGCCTGTGTACTATCAGTGTATAGATATATGCCTGTGTGCTATCAGTGTATAGATATATGCCTGTGTGCTATCAGTATATAGATATATGCCTGTGTACTATCAGTATATAGATATATGCCTGTGTACTATCAGTATATAGATATATGCCTGTGTGCTATCAGTATATAGATATATGCCTGTGTGCTATCAGTATATAGATATATGCCTGTGTACTATCAGTATATAGATATAGGCCTGTGTGCTATCAGTATATAGATATATGCCTGTGTGCTATCAGTATATAGATATATGCCTGTGTACTATCAGTATATAGATATATGCCTGTGTGCTATCAGTATATAGATATATGCCTGTGTACTATCAGTATATAGATATATGCCTGTGTACTATCAGTATATAGATATATGCCTGTGTGCTATCAGTATATAGATGTATGCCTGTGTACTATCAGTATATAGATATATGCCTGTCTGCTATCAGTATATAGATATATGCCCGTGTACTATCAGTATATAGATATATGCCTGTGTACTATCAGTATATAGATGTATGCCTGTGTACTATCAGTATATAGATATATGCCTGTGTGCTATCAGTATATAGATGTATGCCTGTGTGCTATCAGTGTATAGATATATGCCTGTGTACTATCAGTATATAAATATATGCCTGTGTACTATCAGTATATAGATATATGCCTGTGTACTATCAGTATATAGATATATGCCTGTGTGCTATCAGTATATAGATTTATGCCTATGTACTATCAGTATATAGATATATGCCTGTGTACTAACAGTATATAGATGTATGCCTGTGTGCTATCAGTGTATAGATATATGCCTGTGTGCTATCAGTATATAGATATATGCCTGTGTACTATCAGTATATAGATATATGCCTGTGTGCTATCAGTATATAGATATATGCCTGTGTACTATCAGTATATAGATATATGCCTGTGTGCTATCAGTATATAGATGTATGCCTGTGTGCTATCAGTATATAGATATATGCCTGTGTACTATCAGTATATAGATATATGCCTGTGTACTATCAGTATATAGATGTATGCCTGTGTGCTATCAGTATATAGATATATGCCTGTGTACTATCAGTATATAGATATATGCCTGTGTACTATCAGTATATAGATGTATGCCTGTGTGCTATCAGTATATAGATATATGCCTGTGTACTATCAGTATATAGATATATTCCCGTGTACTATCAGTATATAGATGTATGCCTGTGTGCTATCAGTATATAGATATATGCCTGTGTACTATCAGTATATAGATGTATGCCTGTGTGCTATCAGTATATAGATATATGCCTGTGTACTATCAGTATATAGATATATGCCTGTGTGCTATCAGTATATAGATATATGCCTGTGTGCTATCAGTATATAGATATATGCCTGTGTACTATCAGTATAGATATACGCCTGTGTGCTATCAGTATATAGATATATGCCTGTGTGCTATCAGTATATAGATGTATGCCTGTGTGCTATCAGTATATAGATATATGCCTGTGTACTATCAGTGTATAGATATATGCCTGTGTGCTATCAGTGTATAGATATATGCCTGTGTGCTATCAGTATATAGATATATGCCTGTGTACTATCAGTATATAGATATATGCCTGTGTACTATCAGTATATAGATATATGCCTGTGTGCTATCAGTATATAGATATATGCCTGTGTGCTATCAGTATATAGATATATGCCTGTGTACTATCAGTATATAGATATAGGCCTGTGTGCTATCAGTATATAGATATATGCCTGTGTGCTATCAGTATATAGATATATGCCTGTGTACTATCAGTATATAGATATATGCCTGTGTGCTATCAGTATATAGATATATGCCTGTGTACTATCAGTATATAGATATATGCCTGTGTACTATCAGTATATAGATATATGCCTGTGTGCTATCAGTATATAGATATATGCCTGTGTACTATCAGTATATAGATATATTCCCGTGTACTATCAGTATATAGATGTATGCCTGTGTGCTATCAGTATATAGATATATGCCTGTGTACTATCAGTATATAGATATATGCCTGTGTACTATCAGTATATAGATATATGCCTGTGTACTATCAGTATATAGATGTATGCCTGTGTACTATCAGTATATAGATGTATGCCTGTGTACTATCAGTATATAGATATATGCCTGTGTACTATCAGTATATAGATATATGCCTGCGTGCTATCAGTATATAGATATATGCCTGTGCGCTATCAGTATATAGATATATGCCTGTGCACTATCAGTATATAGATATATGCCTGTGCACTATCAGTATATAGATGTATGCCTGTGTACTATCAGTATATAGATGTATGCCTGTGTGCTATCAGTATATAGATGTATGCCTGTGTGCTATCAGTATATAGATATATGCCTGTGTACTATCAGTATATAGATGTATGCCTGTGTGCTATCAGTATATAGATGTATGCCTGTGTACTATCAGTATATAGATATATGTCTGTGTGCTATCAGTATATAGATATATGCCTGTGTGCTATCAGTATATAGATATATGCCTGTGTACTATCAGTATATAGATATATGCCTGTGTACTATCAGTATATAGATATATGCCTGTGTGCTATCAGTATATAGATGTATGCCTGTGTGCTATCAGTATATAGATGTATGCCTGTGTGCTATCAGTATATAGATGTATGCCTGTGTACTATCAGTATATAGATATATGCCTGTGTGCTATCAGTATATAGATATATGCCTGTGTACTATCAGTATATAGATATATGCCTGTGTACTATCAGTATATAGATATATGCCTGTGTACTATCAGTATATAGATATATGCCTGTGTGATATCAGTATATAGATATATGCCTGTGTGCTATCAGTGTATAGATATATGCCCGTGTACTATCAGTATATAGATATATGCCTGTGTGCTATCAGTATATAGATATATTCCTGTGTACTATCAGTATATAGATATATGCCCGTGTACTATCAGTATATAGATATATGCCTGTGTACTATCAGTATATAGATGTATGCCTGTGTACTATCAGTATATAGATATATGCCTGTGTGCTATCAGTATATAGATATATGCCTGTGTACTATCAGTATATAGATATATGCCTGTGTACAATCAGTATATAGATATATTCCTGTGTACTATCAGTATATAGATATATGCCTGTGTACTATCAGTATATAGATATATGCCTGTGTGCTATCAGTATATAGATATATGCCTGTGTACTATCAGTATATAGATATATGCCTGTGTGCTATCAGTATATAGATATATGCCTGTGTACTATCAGTATATAGATATATGCCTGCGTGCTATCAGTATATAGATATATGCCTGTGTACTATCAGTGTATAGATATATGCCCGTGTACTATCAGTATATAGATATATGCCTGTGTGCTATCAGTATATAGATATATTCCTGTGTACTATCAGTATATAGATATATGCCCGTGTACTATCAGTATATAGATATATGCCTGTGTACTATCAGTATATAGATGTATGCCTGTGTGCTATCAGTATATAGATGTATGCCTGTGTGCTATCAGTATATAGATATATGCCTGTGTACTATCAGTATATAGATGTATGCCTGTGTGCTATCAGTATATAGATATATGCCTGTGTACTATCAGTATATAGATATATGCCTGTGTGCTATCAGTATATAGATATATGCCTGTGTGCTATCAGTATATAGATGTATGCCTGTGTACTATCAGTATATAGATATATGCCTGTGTGCTATCAGTATATAGATATATGCCTGTGTACTATCAGTATATAGATATATGCCTGTGTACAATCAGTATATAGATATATTCCTGTGTACTATCAGTATATAGATATATGCCTGTGTACTATCAGTATATAGATATATGCCTGTGTGCTATCAGTATATAGATATATGCCTGTGTACTATCAGTATATAGATATATGCCTGTGTACAATCAGTATATAGATATATGCCTGTGTACTATCAGTATATAGATATATGCCTGTGTGCTATCAGTATATAGATATATTCCTGTGTACTATCAGTATATAGATATATGCCTGTGTACTATCAGTGTATAGATATATGCCCGTGTACTATCAGTATATAGATATATGCCTGTGTGCTATCAGTATATAGATATATTCCTGTGTACTATCAGTATATAGATATATGCCCGTGTACTATCAGTATATAGATATATGCCTGTGTACTATCAGTATATAGATGTATGCCTGTGTACTATCAGTATATAGATATATGCCTGTGTACTATCAGTATATAGATGTATGCCTGTGTACTATCAGTATATAGATATATGCCTGTGTGCTATCAGTATATAGATATATGCCTGTGTACTATCAGTATATAGATATATGCCTGTGTACAATCAGTATATAGATATATTCCTGTGTACTATCAGTATATAGATATATGCCTGTGTACTATCAGTATATAGATATATGCCTGTGTGCTATCAGTGTATAGATATATGCCCGTGTACTATCAGTATATAGATATATGCCTGTGTGCTATCAGTATATAGATATATTCCTGTGTACTATCAGTATATAGATATATGCCCGTGTACTATCAGTATATAGATATATGCCTGTGTACTATCAGTATATAGATGTATGCCTGTGTACTATCAGTATATAGATGTATGCCTGTGTGCTATCAGTATATAGATGTATGCCTGTGTGCTATCAGTATATAGATATATGCCTGTGTACAATCAGTATATAGATATATGCCTGTGTGCTATCAGTATATAGATATATGCCTGTGTACTATCAGTATATAGATATATGGCTGTGTACTATCAGTATATAGATATATGCCTGTGTACTATCAGTATATAGATGTATGCCTGTGTGCTATCAGTATATAGATGTATGCCTGTGTACTATCAGTATATAGATATATTCCTGTGTACTATCAGTATATAGATGTATGCCTGTGTGCTATCAGTATATAGATATATGCCTGTGTACTATCAGTATATAGATATATGCCTGTGTGCTATCAGTATATAGATATATGCCTGTGTGCTATCAGTATATAGATATATGCCTGTGTACTATCAGTATATAGATATATGCCCGTGTGCTATCAGTATATAGATGTATGCCTGTGTACTATCAGTATATAGATATATGCCTGTGTGCTATCAGTATATAGATGTATGCCTGTGTACTATCAGTATATAGATATATGCCTGTGTACTATCAGTATATAGATATATGCCAGTGTACTATCAGTATATAGATATATGCCTGTGTACTATCAGTATATAGATGTATGCCTGTGTGCTATCAGTATATAGATATATGCCTGTGTACTATCAGTATATAGATATATGCCTGTGTGCTATCAGTATATAGATATATGCCTGTGTGCTATCAGTATATAGATATATGCCTGTGTACTATCAGTATATAGATATATGCCTGTGTGCTATCAGTATATAGATGTATGCCTGTGTACTATCAGTATATAGATATATGCCTGTGTGCTATCAGTATATAGATGTATGCCTGTGTACTATCAGTATATAGATATATGCCTGTGTACTATCAGTATATAGATATATGCCAGTGTACTATCAGTATATAGATGTATGCCTGTGTACTATCAGTATATAGATATATGCCTGTGTGCTATCAGTATATAGATATATGCCTGTGTGCTATCAGTATATAGATGTATGCCTGTGTACTATCAGTATATAGATATATGCCTGTGTACTATCAGTATATAGATATATGCCTGTGTGCTATCAGTATATAGATATATGCCAGTGTACATAAAATATACACGCTTTAATAAAATAAACACTGCTCTCTATCACTTATTGTGAGGCGCGAGGTGCGATGATGAATGTAACCTCCACGTGCCTCACATTGATAGTAATTAACCCCGTCATGTACCGTACACATTAACCCATTATGACTGAGAAACATGATGGGGTTAATTACTATTAATGTGAGGGACATGGAGGTTACATTCATCATTGCACCTCGCGCCTCACATCAGAAAATGGAAGAGCTTTTTTTTTTTTACTACTACTGTTGGCAAAGTATCGAATTGGTATCGAAATCGCAATATTACACGAAGTATCGGTATCAAAGTCCAAATTCTGGTATCGTGACATCCCTAGTGGCCGCAGCTCTGGCACTGATGGAGATGGGTGCAGCTGGTAACGCCAGACGTGGCGGATGACACAGAGGCCACAGGTTGCGCCAGACGTGGCGAATCCCTCTGGACGTGGCAGATGACACAGATGCAGTGGACACGACTCCTACTAGTAGGCACAGGAGCAAGGACACAGCACGGGATACAGGAACAGGTAACAGGGCACGGGTAACAACTGGAACGGGAAACACTAAGGGACCATTTGCAAGACAGATTTGGGAATTACTAACAATGCTCAGGCAAGGATCAGACGGGCTGGGGCCTTCTTATAGTCCAGGAAATCATGTGTGTTGATGATGATGATGATGATTTCCTACGAGACACAGCAGACCGGAGCGGTAGTGAGTGCTGGCGTCTCCTAGGAAGGAGATGGGGACCAGCACTCACAGATCCATGGCTGGGGGCGTCAGGAGGTGAGTGGACCCGACGGCCCACGGCCATGGACGCTACAGTATCCCCCCCCTCTTACACCCCCTTTTCTTGGGGCCAGAACGAGAGAGGAACTTCTTAATGACAGCAGGAGCACTGAGGTTCTCTTCTGGCTCCCAGGACCTCTCCTCAGGACCAAACCCTCTCCAGTCCACCAAATTGAAAGTCCTTCCTCCTACCCTTTTGCAGTCCAGAATCTCCCTCACCTCGAACACATCAGAAGAACCGCTGGGAGCAACTGTAGAAGTCTTGCTGTAGCGGTTCAGGACCACTGGTTTCAGGAGGGACACATGAAAGGAGTTGGGGATTCTGAGGGTAGGAGGCAGCCGCAGGTTATAGGAGACAGGGTTTATCTGTTGCAGAATCTCGAAAGGTCCGAGGAACCTGGGAGCAAACTTGTATGAGGGCACCCTCAAACAAATGTTCCGAGAGGATATCCAGACCTTGGTACCTGGAAGATACGGAGGCGGCTCTCTTCCCCTAGTATCTGCCTTTCGCTTCATGCGATCGACTGTTGCTAAATCTGCAGGAAGTCCCCAAATGCAGAGTCAGCAGTGGGTACCTGAGAAGTAGTAGACACTGGAAGAGGGACTCTAGGATGTTGACTGTACACAATGTAATACGGAGTGGAGGTGGTGGACTCACTTGTGTGGTTGTTATACGAAAACTCGGCCCATGGAAGAAGCTGTACCCAGTTATCGTGCTGTGAAGAGATGAAGTGGCGGAGATAATTCTCCATGATCTGGTTGATCCTCTTGACTTGCCCATTGGACTGGGGGTGATAGGCAGAGGAAAAGTCCAAACTCACATCCAGGAGTTTACAGAGGGCTCTCCAGAACTTGGAGGTAAACTGAACCCCCCGGTCGGACACAATGTGAAGAGGCAAGCCATGCAAGCGGAAGATGTGCTGAATGAAGAGACTCGCCAGTCGAGGAGCAGAAGGTAGGCCGGTCAGCGGGATAAAATGTGCCATCTTAGAGAACCGGTCCACCACCACCCAGATGGTGTTGCATCCTGAGGAGAGAGGAAGGTCCGTGACGAAGTCCATAGCGATGTGGTGCCAGGGGGCACTGGGTACAGGCAGAGGTTGAAGCAGGCCGGCAGGCTTGCTGTGAGTCACCTTGTTAGAGGCACACACCGTGCAAGCAGAGACAAAGTCCAGAACATCCTTAGGTAGCGTGGGCCACCAGAAGTGACGAGCGATCAGTTCTTGGGTTTTACGGACACCGGCGTGCCCAGCCAGTTTAGAACTGTGTCCCCAGCGGAGAATTCTTTTTCTGTCTGCCAACCGAACAAAAGTCCTCCCCGGAGGGATATTCCTAAGCTGCAGAGGATTGGCGGTGACAACGCAGGATGGGTCTATGATCGTCTGAAGGGACTCCACCGTGTCTTCCGTCTCAAATGATCTGGACAGGGCATCGGCCCTCACGTTCTTGTCAGCGGGACGGTAGTGGAGCAGAAATTGGAAACGGGTGAAGAACAGTGACCACCTGGCTTGACGAGGATTCAGTCTTTGAGCGGACTGAAGGTAGGTGAGGTTCTTGTGGTCGGTGAAGATCAGGCTGGGGTGAGCAGCGCCCTCCAGAAGATGTCTCCACTCCTCCAGAGCCAATTTGATAGCCAGCAGCTCCCGATCTCCAATGGAATAATTGCGCTCAGCAGAGGAAAACAGTCTTGAGTAGTAGCCACACACTACTGCCTTTCCTTTGGAGCTCCTCTGGAACAGGAGTGCACCTGAACCAACAGAAGAAGCGTCCACCTCCAACGAGAACTGCCGAGATACGTCAGGGTGATGGAGGATCGAGGCTGAAGTGAAGGCACTCTTCAGGCTATTAAATGCAGACTCTGCCTCTGGAGTCCACACTTTGGCGTTCACACCCTTCTTGGTAAGGGTCGAGATGGGACACGTCAGAGAAGAGAAGTTAGGAATAAACTGCCGGTAGAAATTGGCGAATCCCAGGAACCGCTGTATGGCCCTTAAGCCTTGGGGATGTGGCCACTCCAGGACAGCCTTCACTTTCTCAGGATCCATCTTGAGGCCTTGATCCGAGATGATGTAGCCCAGGAAGGGCAGAGAACTCTTCTCAAAGACGCACTTCTCCAGCTTGGCGTATAAATGATTCTCCCTCAATCGTAGTAGAACCTGACGAACGTGCCTCCGATGAGTCGTCTGATCTGGGGAGAAAATCAAAATATCATCGAGATAAACAACAACACAGACATAGAGTAGATCCCGGAAGATGTCGTTAACGAACTCCTGAAACACTGCGGGAGCGTTACACAGTCCGAAGGGCATCACCAGGTATTCGTAGTGCCCGTCCCGGGTGTTAAATGCCGTCTTCCATTCGTCACCCCGGCGAATCCGGACTAGATTGTAAGCCCCACGCAGATCTAGCTTAGAAAAAATTTTGGCTCCTCGTATGCGATCAAACAGCTCGGATATAAGTGGCAACGGGTACTTGTTCTTGACCGTGATCAGGTTGAGACCACTGTAGTCAATGCAGGGACGAAGGGATCCATCCTTCTTTTTAACCCCCTAATGACCGGGCCTGTTAGGACCTTAAAGGGGTTGTCCGTATTCTGTCCTCATACACGTTAGCACGGTGTGTAATCTGACATGTAGCTAAACCCCCTGTCTTCTTAAGAAAAAGGCTGTGAAACTGTGAAATCTTTCTCTTTATTGCTGGTAGACAGGAAAGGGTGAAACTATAGGATGAAATAACAGCAGTATTCAGAATATATCAACTGTACAGTGCATAGGATACAAATAATCTGCTATACATACACAATATAACATGAGGTAATACTGCAAGCTGACAATGTGATATCTGATACAGCAAAACATACAGTGAACCACAGGATTATAACATATAGATATTGATCTTACCGACTATGCTTAGAACAGGCTGTTGGCACTGAACTTGAGGTAGAACTGGCATGATGAGGAAAATGGCTGCTACTCATACACAAACAGGAACAGGAAATAACCCACAATGCCTCAGGAGCTTTCCCATAATACATAGAGAACTACAATCTAGGAATACACAAAACCACCAGTAGATGGTGCTATAACCATACAATACAATATAGATGGGGTATAAGAATAGGCAATTGCAATATCTGTACTGGTAATCATACACAAAAAAGAGGTATAATTACATAAATAACTGGACTAGCTGGCGAGGACAGAACACTCCCCGCTTGACGTCAGCCGACGTCACTATTGGGTTCGTTGGATGAAAACAGTAGAATGAGTTCCCCTACTGGTCTGAGGAACAATTTGGTCTCACTCTGCTTCCGTACTTTTACTTCGACCTTACGTATATTTCCGTCTTTACTCGGGAATGTCTTGGTAATAAGACCTAACGGCCACTCATTTCTTCGTGACTGGCAATCTTTCATTAGCACCACATCGCCAGGCTGGAGGTTAGGCTTGCTGATTTGCCACTTTCTCCTTGGTTGCAGAGTGGGAATGTATTGCTTTTTCCACTTGTCCCAGAAAGTATTGGAGAGACTCTGTACTTGCCTCCATCGACTTCTGTAGAGGTCTTTAGCATTAAATTCTCCAGGTGGCGTGCAAATAGTGTCAGTCTTCTGAGTAAGCAGCGTGGCAGGGGTGAGAACAGTTGGGTCATCAGGATCACTGGAAATCGGTATCAACGGTCTGGCATTTATGATGGCGGATACTTCCGCCATAAAGGTGGTCAAGCTTTCGTGAGTCAGCTTTGTAGATCCTACTTGTAAGAAGATTGAGTCGAGGATTCTACGTGCGATGCCTATCATTCTCTCCCAAGCACCTCCCATGTGTGAAGAGTGTGGTGGGTTGAAGGTCCAAGTACATCCCTGTCCACTAAGGTATCTTTCTATGTTTTTAGCGTCCAAGTTAGAAGAGAGTTGTAGTTCCCTTGCTGCCCCAACAAAGTTTGTGCCTCTGTCAGAACGAATATGTTTGACAGGTCCTCTGATGGCAATGAAACGCCGGAGAGCATTTATGAAGCATGAAGTATCCATAGATTCGATCACTTCTATCTGGACAGCTCTGATGGACATACAAGTGAACATAACCGCCCAACGTTTCCCGTTCGCACGGCTTCCTCTGGTTTGCCGGACAACCACAGACCAAGGACCGAACACATCTAGGCCGACATTGGAGAAGGGTGGATCTGTGCTAAGTCGATCATATGGGAGATTCGCCATCTTTGGAGTCTGTGACATACCACGAAGTTTCCGACAAGTAACACATTTAAAGATGAATCTGCACACCCATCTCTTTGCTCCAACTATCCACAGTCCGGCTGATTGTAAGGCTCCTTCTGTGAACAGACGACCCTGGTGCCTTGTTTGCTCATGGTGATGTTGCACCAGCAGAGTAGCTATATGATGCTGTCCGGGAACTATCAAGGGATGTTTCTCTGCAAAATCTACCTTGGCTTCCTTAAGGCGTCCTCCTATTCTTAAGAGCCCATTTTCATCGATGACTGGGTCAAGTTTCCTCAGAACACTGTCTTTGGGTACGGGTCTCTGACCGATTACACAGTCGATTTCCTTGGCATAGATATCGTGCTGTACAGCTCGGATGATTACATTTTTTGCCTGTTCCAGATCGAGAACCGTGTAAACATGTTTACAACGATGCCAGCCTTTACAGTCCCTTTTATCTGCTGACGAGGTTGTCTTGTACGACCGAGCCATGTGAGTCAAGCAGGTGATTGCACGGACAAGTGATCTCCAATTAGAGAATCTACTGAATCGATGAGATTTCAGGTGGCTGTCCAAAGTCTCCGTGTGCAACGCAGATACAAGAGGGCGTATCTCAACATCTGCATGTGGGTCCACTAGTTCAAACATGGCGGTTTCTGCTGTGCTGGGCATCGGTCTATACAAGAACGTAGGGCCTGTAAACCAGATTGTGTCTTTCAGACGGTTAGCGGCAACGGATCTGGTTGCTTGGTCTGCAGGATTGAGATGCGTAGGTACGTAATGCCATTGTTCGGGAGAGGTAGATCTTCTAATCCTTAGCACTCTGTTGCTTACATAGACATAGAAGCATCTAGTTAAAGGAACAGTGTCATCACAAATTATTTTTTTATATGTTAAAGATGTTAGTGCTTTATTAAAAACGTTTATATTCATTTGTGTGTTTGTGTTTTACTTTTTCTTATTTTTACACTTTTTCTTCCCTATGGGGGCTGCCATTTTTTGTTCCATTTCTGTCTGTGTCGATTAACGACACATACAGACATGGAATACGGCAGCCACAGTCCCATAGGGACTGTGAACGGCTCCCGTCCCATTGACTGCAGTGTACGGCGTCTGTGTGGGAGCTGCGTATGCACCGCTCCCACACAGTCCAATTCGAAATTGGCGCCGTCCGGCGCCATTTTCCTGTGGACCGGAAGTCGCGGCCGGACAGTAATATTACTACTTCCGGTCGCGGCTTCCGGATTTGTGCACTTGGACCAGCGGCAGCAAACGGAGCGGACGGGCCGGAGGGAGCCGCGGCGGCAGGAGCAGGTAAGAGCTTTCAATGTATGTTCGTGTTTGTGTGTTTACTACTGTATGTAAACCTACTACGCTGTGTGTTAGCTCAAAAAATGGCGACACACAGTGTAGGAGGTTACACCGTTCAAACCCCTCGTTTATCCCGGCACTAGCCAGGATAAAGGAGGGGGGGAAGCTGAGAGCTCACTAGAGCGAGGGCTTTTAACCCAATGTTGCAATGCTGCAATTTTGGGAACTAGCTCCATCTAGTGACCAAAAATGGGTAGTATTATAAATTATAAAAAAATAAAAAAAATTTGAACAATGTTTAATCACCCACACACTAAATGTTTAATTTTTAAAAAAAAAACATGTTTTTCTGGCAACACATTCCCTTTAAGTTACAGATGTATCCTAGTACTATCTTGCTGTCAGTGTAAAACTCAGCGTCTTTAATCTCCATGTTCAATTCCGTAGTGATGAGTTCGGCTAACTCCACTGCTAACACCGCGGCGCAAAGTTCCAGGCGTGGTATTGTGTGTTCAAGAAGTGGCGCTAGTTTTGCTCTGCTCATGACGAACCCTACGTGGCATTGTCCGCTGGTATCTATCGTCTTTAAGTAAGCTACAGCAGCAATCGCTTTGACTGAAGCGTCGCAGAAAACACAAAGTCTTTGTGTCTCAACCTTGGTAGTTGGTACAGAAGCATACGGGCGTGGTATGTGAAGACCAGATAAGGCTGTGAGGGAATTTCTCCAAGCCGTCCACGTGGCTCTTTCCTTCATGGGAAGAGGAGCATCCCAGTTCGACACTTCCCTGGTGTAGTCTCTCAACATAGCTTTACCTTCGATGGTTACAGGAGCTGCCAATCCCAGTGGGTCGTATAAACTGCTTATGGCCGACAGTACTCCTCTGCGAGTGAAGGGTTTTTCTTCTCTGCTGGCCTGGAAGGTGAAGGTATCAGCTTTTAGGTCCCAGAGTAGGCCAAGGCTCCGATGCATGGGAGGGGAGTCGATGCCTAGATCTAAATCCTTTAAGTCACTTGAGTGGTCATGAGTAGGAAAGGCTTCCATCACTTTCTGGCTGTTAGAAGCGATCTTTTGTAACCTCAGGTTAGATAGAGCGAGCATCTCCTGGGCTCTCTTCAGAAGACAAATTGCGGTTTCATTTGTTGGCATTGATTTCAAACAGTCGTCCACATAGAAATCCTTTTCTACGAAGCGTCTGACATCCGTTCCGTACTTCGTTTCGACCTCTTGAGCCGCACGCCTCAGCCCATAGATGGCGACTGCAGGGGAAGGACTATTACCGAAGATGTGTACCTTCATTCGATACTCTGTAACATCTTTAGAGGGATCGTTATCCTTGCACCAAAGGAATCTCAAGAAATGTCTGTGTTCTTTTTTGACGAGGAAGCAATGGAACATTTGTTGGATATCAGCCGTGAATGCAACAGAGTCTTTGCGAAAGCGTAGAAGTACTCCCAAGAGCTTGTTGTTTAGATCCGGGCCTGACATCAGGACGTCATTCAACGAGACACCTTCATACTTGGCACTTGAGTCAAATACTACTCTGATCTGACCTGGTTTCTTCGGGTGATACACTCCAAACAGGGGTAGGTACCAGCGCTCTTCAGAGTCTGGAAGTATAGGTGCTAACTCCGCATGGCCGTTCTGGAATATCTTTTCCATGAAGGTAAAGAAGTGGTCTCTCATCTCTGGTTTTCTTTGCAGGCTGTGTCTGAGAGAGACGAAACGTTTGTAAACCTGTTCTCTGTTGTTAGGTAAGCGTTGTCTTTGTTTTCAATAGTTTTTTATTAAACAGTTTTTTGTAATATAATAATAACACAGACTCGCAGAGTCTCAACTTTTGCATATCAATAATACAATTAAACAAAGTATTAGACCAACATGGTCTCCAATAAATCTCACATTATATATCATTCATGATGTCAACACTTCTGCCAAATATATAGTATATAAATGCCTTCATTACTAACATAGGTAACCAATCTTGACATCACATTGCTTTATAGAGTACCTTAACATGGCCTCTAAGGAAAAAATATAAGAGAGAAAAACAAAACACACACAATAAACAAAAGAAGGATAAGGAGGGGGGGAAGGAAAGGTGTAGGGTAGAAGGGTCTCCTAACCATCTCTATGTATTCACGAAAATGTGTGGTTCCTCCATGGGTCCCAAATGGCATCAAATTTGTCTAATGTACCCGCCAGCTGATGTGTTAGGCGGTCATTAACCATTATCCATGAGATCTTAGCGATCAACATATCCATAGACAACGTGGGTGTTCGCCAGGCCCTAGCAATAGTTATTTTAGCTGCCAGAAACACATATCGGAGAAATTTACATGCGGGGGCCCGAACCTCGGGAATAGGACCGCATAGCAGAGCCGTAATCACATCCCTGGGGGGTTTGACTTGGATCACTGTGTTAATAAGCTGGTATACCTGGTTCCAAAATGTGGCAACCACTGGACACTCCCATAGAATATGCATTAGTGTACCCTCCGCACCACATTGTCTAAAGCAGTGCTTATCCACCAATGGGTTAAAGCGAGCTATACGAGTAGGGACCATATACCATCTCATTAATACTTTATAACCCGCTTCCACCAAGGATGTATTGATAGATAGTTTTGAGGTCGTACATGCCATCTCCCGCCACTGCTCCAATTCCACTCCCGTACCTAAATCGTGTTCCCATCGTGTCATGTAAGGGAGTTTACCTTCCGGAGTAACCAGATCGGAATATATCGTGGAAATTTTATGTCGTAAGCCAGAAAGCCAACACAGCCGTTCAAAAGTGGTCAATGTGCTGATGTCCCCCCTCCTGGATTTCCAGTTCAACAAGAAGTGGTGTATCTGGATATATCTAAAATGCTCCGATGGGGGCATCGAGTGTGAGTCCTTAAAGTAATCCAGAGTTCTGATGTCCCCCCCTACAAAAAAGTCCTTAATCCTGTAAAACCCCTTATTGAGCCACCACCGGAATTCCATTCTACGCAGACCCGGAGGAAAGGCAGAATTACCCGTGATGGTCATGAGCGGATTATGGGGTGATTTAATATGGAATCTCTTTCTAAGCGAGTCCCACAGCTGTAACATCTGAGAAAGCACAGGGGAGAGAACCGGAGGCCTGTCCGAGGACTCCATCCACAGTAGCGTTTCCAGCGGGAAACTGGTACATGCGGCCGTCTCAATTTGCGTCCACTGGGGACAGTATGGTCTCGCATACATATCTGTAAATTGCGCCAGACGTGCTGCGTGATAGTATTGTTGGATATTGGGAACCCCCAGACCCCCCGCCGTTTTAGGGGTGAATAAAGTTTGTCTCTGTATTCTCGGTCTTTTAGAACCCCAAATAAACCCCATGATGAGCCCTTGGATTTGTCTAAGCGCCTTCTGAGGGACCACAATAGGGAGCGTGCGAAAATAATATAGCAATCTGGGCAATATCGTCATTTTGATGGAGGCAATGCGGCCAAACCATGAAAGATTAAGAGGGGACCATCTAGTGAGATCCGTAGCTATTTGTTGAAAAAGTGGAGGGAAATTGTCCTCGTAAAGGGACTCTATGGTAGGTGTCAATTTAATACCCAAATACGTCAATCTACGTGCATCCCAATGAAAATCAAAGTTAATTTTTAGGAGCTTCACTACCCCTATTGGCAATGTAAGATTCATTGCCACCGACTTGGAGTGATTGACCTTAAGCCCAGACAGCTTGCCAAACTGATCAAGAATATGAAAGAGATTCGGCAATGATGTGAGAGGTGTCGATATGAAAAGCAGTATGTCATCCGCAAACAAGGCACATTTGTGTTCTACTCCTCCCACCTTCACCCCCCTAATGTCGGGAGAATCTCGTATGAGGTTGGCCAATGGCTCAATAGCCAGCGCAAACAGGGAAGGCGATAGCGGGCACCCCTGTCGCGTTCCTCTGCATATTGGAAAAGCTCCCGACATAAATCCCCTAGAATTTATTTTTGCTGTAGGAAGACAATATAAGATCTTAAGAATAGACAAAAATCCCGTACCGAAGCCCATTCTCTCAAGGACATAAAACAAATAGTCCCAGGATAGCGAGTCAAAGGCTTTCTGGAGGTCAAGGCTTAATAACATACTTTGACGTCCGGAAGTGCCATCCCACCCCGAACGAACAGCTGAGATAATGTCCACAGCCCGTCTCGTCTGGTCTTCCGCCTGGCGGAGGGGTATAAATCCCGCCTGATCCTTATGTATATATGTGGCTAGGAATTAATTCAATCTAACCGCCAGAATTTTTGTCATAATCTTAAGATCCACATCAAGAAGGGATATCGGGCGATAGTTAGCCTGATCTGTATGATCCTTATGAGGCTTGGGGATAAGATGTATATAGGCTAGATTCGAAAAAGGGGGCAAATTGTTACCCTCCCGATAAGCATTGAACAATTCAACCATGTGCGGGGCCAGGACCTCCCTAAAGTGTTTGTAATAACCTGAGGAAAACCCATCTGGCCCCGGGGCTTTGTGAGCCTTCAGATTTTTAATAACATCCAATACCTCCTCCAATCTAAATTCAGCATCCAGTGTTTCTCTATCCCCTTGGGAAAGTTTAGTAGGGAATGTTTTTTCCAACAAGACCCTAGCCTTATTTTTATCAAACTGAGGTGGAGCTGAGTACAAAGCTGAATAAAAATCCTGAAAGGCCTTTACAACTTTTGTGGGATTCTGTGATAAAGATCCATCCGCCAATCGCAGTTTCGGTGGTGTTGAGGTGTTAAATCGGGGCGTGAGGCGTCTAGAGAGTAATGTTCCCGGTTTATCCCCTTGTGTAAAAAACTTATGTTGTGACCAACGCAGACTTTTTTCCGCCCAACTTGTCAGACATAAATTTAATTCTGTTCTAGCTTCTGCTAATTTTGCTTTAATAACTGCTGAGGGGTCTGTTTTAAATTTCTTAGACAGGTCCGCAAAATTCCTCTCCTTTAACGCCAGAACCTCCTTCAACCGTTTCTTATTACGCGAGGCTATCTGGATGAATTTCCCCCTAATCACTGCTTTGTGAGCCGCCCAATTGGACATAATTGAGGTGTCTGGTGCCTTATTAAGTAGAAAATATGTGTCCAATTCCCTTTGGATTTCTTTAACTATCTCCTGATCCGATAGTAATGACTCATTCAATCTCCAAGAGGAGATAGGCGGTCTCCCACATAAATCTGACAACCGAACCACAATCGGGTCATGATCAGACCAGGGTGTAGCTAAAATCCTAGCATCCGTGACCTTAGGGAGTAAGCTAGTTGACATCATAACATGATCAATACGGGTGTGGATATTATGGGCTGAGGAGAAATAAGTATAATCCCTTGCTGTGGGGTTAAAATCCCGCCAGACATCTATGACGTCCACCGAATGGAAGAAACGTGCTACTTGTATGCTGGTTGACGTAGGAGGTATAAGTCGCACCCTGAATGCGTGGGATTTATCCATGGACGCGTCCAAGGCGATATTAGAATCCCCACCCATGATTATCGGGCCCTCTATCGATGAATGGATCTTGCGCCACATACCCTGGAAGAACGCCGGTTGATTGGAGTTCGGGGCATAGTAGTTAATAAAGGTTATTGGAGATTCATGTAACAGACCCGAGACCAGGATGTACCTGCCATCCGGGTCAGAGATCGTGTTGTGAGGTGTAAACGGGACCGACCGAGACAACCATATGCCCACTCCCCTGTGCTTAGTAGAGGCACTAGCCAAAAATTTTTGTGAGTAGTGTTTATGAAAGTACGATGGAGCAGAGGAGGTAGAAAAATGCGTTTCCTGTAAAAATAGTATATCAACATGAGAGGATTTATAATACAAGAAAGCTTTTCGACGCTTGATCGGGGAATTAAGGCCCTGCACATTATGTGTGAGTAAGCTAAAGGTTTTAGCAGATTCCATGGCCGCCATCATAGAGCAGGAGGTAGAACCATGTGCGTATTAGGATCCCGCCATAGAGACAAAGGTCAGAAATAGGAAAGAAAGGAAAGGGAAGGGGGTAAAAGACAGAACAAAAATAAGACATACACAAGGTATCAATAGTACCGAACATAGTCTACCGACTAGGCAGTCAAGGAAGACTGCTAACAGGGGGACAGCAGACCGTCGTGAAGGCACAGCATTTCCGAAAATATATATCCAGACATTCAACCCCTTAACCTATATCAACCCTGAGCATAATAGGCATTCACATGTTAAATATAAGGTAAAGCAAACTTTCATATTTTTTTAAAAAAAACAAAACAAACATATCTATAGCCAGAGTACCAACTCACTGCGAACTTGACCCATCCAAACCCTTCCTCGCCTTTTTCGGGTCAGCTTATAAACAAATTTCCATTACTATAAGTGGGAGTCCAGAGAAGCAAAAGAAATCCCCACATCCCCCCCAACGTATGGATCCCCAGCTCCCAGTCCGCTGAGAACTGCAAATGGCGGTATCCGGCTGAAATTCAGCCTCCATGCTGCTTGAAGACATCTCCGGCCGATATGTAGAATAAAGAAAGAGAAAGAAAAAGAAACTATCTGCTTCTATAATCGACCTCCTTTCCGTCATGTCGGATTCAATTGTTGCCGACGAGATTCCACCCTCTGTTCCCGAGGAAACTCTGGACGGCCTCCTTGGGTACGCCATATTGGTGACAACGGGGGATCCCGTATGGAGAGTCGGGAGGAACTGGCTTTATCCTGGGGTGGTAGAATATGTAAGTCCCTCAGCAGGTCCTCTCCCTCCTGTAGCGTAGAGAAGCCATATTGCCTATTATTGCGCATGAAGAGGAGACGAAATGGGAATGCCCACCGGTATGGAATCGCATGGTGTTTGAGGGTCTGCAGAATAGGGCGAAGCATCCGCCTTTTTTGAATGGTTTGGGGAGCCAAATCAGCATATATCTGAACCGCTGTATTATAAATGGTGATCACCGGAAGCTTCCTAGCTCTTTCCATCACCTTCTCCTTAATCGAATAATAGTGGAGTTTCACTATAATATCTCTGGGAAGTCCATCCCTCCTCATGGCCGTCAAAGCTCTATGGGCCCGGTCAATTTCCATATGTGATTCCGATATATCAGGTATCAAGGTAGTGAGTAGCAGGCGAACCACCCCCGGTACCTCCGTCTGAGATTCCGGGACCCCTCTGATCCTGAAGTTATAGCGTCGAGAACGATTTTCCAGGTCCTCAATTCTGGTGTTCGCTTCCTCCAATTGCTCCTGCAGATCCTCCATAAATCTAGTATTCTGGTTAACTCTTGCAGTGACTGAGGTCATTTTGGTCTCAATAGCCTGCATATGCGCCCCCACTTTGTGTAAATCTTGATGTACCGCGGCTATCTTGGAGCTTATTTCCCCCATCTGAGCTTGCATGGCTCTTGATATGCAGGAAAAGATGGCGTCCTCTGTCAACCCGGAAGTAATGGCCGGCTGCATGGGCGAGTGCTGTGAGACGTGAACGGGCGCTAATTGCGGCAGTCCCAGGTCTGGGCCCTCTTCTTGTAAATCCTCCTGTGCCTGCAATAGTGATGTGCTGCTATTTTCCCGCAGGAGCACAGGATAATCCTGTGATAACACCGCCGAACTGGATTCTATCTGTGTCCCCTGCTGCTGCTGCAGCAGGCCTTGCTCCGCCATGTTCGGCGCCGCCATCAGCATATCTGCCACGGACCTCTGAGCCTGGGTTTGCTTACCCCTTCTTCCACTCCCTCTGGCCATAGGTGGATGCCCGAACCTCTAAGGTACATCTCCTTTCTTTTATGGGTCTCGATGTCTGCTGTTAGCGATATATATGCTGGAATGCCTTCACGAGGTGCGGAGCCTGGTTAGAACGCGTCCACCATGTTCAGCTGCGCGCATGCGCCCCCGGTAAGCGTTGTCTTTGAGGCCTAAATGATAGAGGTGCAACCCAGCTCTTCATTTCGTTCTGCACCATTCCCTGCTCCATTATGTCTAGGAACAGTCTATCTTCGAATGACATCGCCATACGATTGTCCTCCTTCGTCTGGCGGAAGACTGTGCACCCTAGGTGATCTTGGTTGCCATCCCAGATGTAGTCATCGTAGGCAGAACCTACAAGGGTACTTGATGATGAAGTGCTGTGTGGCAGTTCCTTTATGAAGAAATGATTTTCACATGGTCGGAGGAGAGATGGACGTCCATTTTCCAGTGTACTGGTAAGCATGCTGTTGACAGTTGTCGGTTTGTGTACACCTCCCAAACAGACCTCTCCTACGACGACCCATCCTAGGTCGAGTCTCTGTGCATATGGAGCGTTGTGAGGGCCATTGATCTGTTGCCTAACCTTGTGGACTTGAAGAATATCTCTCCCGAGGAGCAAGACTATCTGAGCCTCTGGATCAAGTTTCGGGATCAAGTGTTCTATACGTTTCAGGTGAGGTTGGTGCGCTGCTACTTCCGGCGTATCAGGAATTTGGTTACACTCCAGTATGGTTGGTAAGGGCAGACACACTTGGCCATTTATAGACTCGACTACATAGCCGCTTGCCCTCCTTCCGGCTGTCTCTACAGTACCGGCACAAGTTTTTAAAGAGTAGGGGGTGCCAGGGCCTCTGACATTAAAAATATCAAAGAAGGCAGACTTGGCTAACGACTTGTTGCTTTGATCGTCTAGAATAGCATATACTTTGATGGCTTTGTCCCGGTCGTCTGCTGGGTAAATCCTCACTAGGGAGATTTTTGAGCAGGACCTTCCTCCTATGAGGCCTCTACAAACCTCTGTGCATTTAGAAGTAACCGCTGGAGTGTCAGTACTTGTGTCCTTCAGCTCCCCGCTATGCTCTTGGTCTTGGGGCGAAGTCCACGATGGTGCTCCAGGGTGTAGAGCTGTGTTATGTTCTGTACTGCCACATTCGATACACTTTGCACGAACCTCGCAATCTCTGGCGAAGTGTGATGTTGAAGAACAGCATTTGAAGCAGATGTTGTTTTCCTTAAGGAAGGCCTTGCGGTCCTCTAATGACTTTTCCCTGAAGGCTCTGCACCTAAGTAGGGAATGTGGCTTCCTGTGTAAGGGACACTGTCTGCTCGGGTCTTTGGGTTTGTCTCCTTGACGGGAGCTGAACTCTTTATGGACTGAACCTGTGGAGGAAACGTTAATTTTGTGGACCTCCACCATTGCTCTACGAGGTTTACTAACAGGGGTGGCGGCACATGACAGCGTGAAATCAAAGCTAGGATCATTTCTAATTTTAGCTTGTTCAGAGACAAAATCTACAAACACATTAAATGGAGGAAATAGTACATTGTAAGTCTGTTTATATCTAGAACCATGCATAACCCATTTCTCTTGCAGGTTGTATGGGAGCTTCTGAACTATGGGGTTCACACCTCTTGCAGTGTCAAGGAATGTCAATCCTACCAGATCCCCTTCTGCCTTTGCTACACACAACTCCATTAACAGATCACTTAACTCCCTAAGCTTTGTATAGCCTTTGTTTGCTATTTTAGGAAAGTCCTCAATTCTCTTGAATAAGGCACTTTCTATGACTTCGGCCGAGCCATAGCACTCTTCAAGTCTGTCCCAGACCCTTTTAAGACCAACATCTGGATAATTTACATTGATATCTCTGATTCTTTTAGCGTGTTCGGCGGACTCACTTCCTAGCCACTTTACCAGGAGATCCAGTTCCTCACTACATGATAGATCTAAGTCTCTGGTGGCATTTTGGAAGGAAGCTCGCCAAGCTCTGTAGTTTTCAGCGCGATCGCTGAACTTTACAAGTCCCTTGGTGACCAGCTCACGTCGAACAAGGAATCTGGCAAAGTCCATTGTGGCTTGATTAACGTTAGATCCGACTACTGGTGTGTGGTCAGAGTGCATGTGTGGTGTGCGACCATACCTGTTGGAAGTCTCTGGTTTAGTACAACCTGCATAGTACCGTTCTGAAGCGAAGGGCGTCTCTCTTAGCTGGAGCGGGTTTTTGATCTTCTGTTCTGAAGAGAAGTTGTTGTAGCCGGTTTCCCTTTGATGTGTCTTGTCTTGTTTGCAGTAAGGAGACTGATAGTCAACTTTCTGGCGGTCTGAATAATCAGGGTGGCTTGGCTTGTTAATAAATCCCTTTGTGTTGAGTTGGAAGTCGGTATCGTATTCTGACTTGGAATGTTGATAGACGTATTGTAAGGTACGCTGTTCTGGATCTTGGTGTTCAAGTTCCGGCTGGAGAACGCCGCGACGATTCTCGATTTCTGGAAGTTCTACCGCTTCTAGAAATTCTGCTTCTGCTATGGCAGCCGCTGTCTCTTTCTCAACAGTGAGTTTCTCTAGAGTTGCTTCAAGGCGCGCTTTCTCTAGCTTTATCTGTATTTCCTGTTCTGCGAAGCTGGCTTTCGCTTTTGCCGCTTCAGCTTTTGCGCGGGCAATGGCGGCAACTTCTCTGATCGATGTCCTGTTAGAGCCACTTGTCAGGGACCTAGTCTTGACCGAAGATGCTCGACTTTGAGACATGATGCGACCGTTAGGAGGTTGCTGCGATATCCGTATGCAGGCTCTGCGTGGATAATGGCGGGCACCCTATGGTCTGATCTTCTGAGCTTGTTCTCAGTAGTCGTTTCACTTTTCTGTCCTCATACACGTTAGCACGGTGTGTAATCTGACATGTAGCTAAACCCCCTGTCTTCTTAAGAAAAAGGCTGTGAAACTGTGAAATCTTTCTCTTTATTGCTGGTAGACAGGAAAGGGTGAAAGTATAGGATGAAATAACAGCAGTATTCAGAATATATGAACTGTACAGTGCATAGGATACAAATAATCTGCTATACATACACAATATAACATGAGGTAATACTGCAAGCTGACAATGTGATATCTGATACAGCAAAACATACAGTGAACCACAGGATTATAACATATAGATATTGATCTTACCGACTATGCTTAGAACAGGCTGTTGGCACTGAACTTGAGGTAGAACTGGCATGATGAGGAAAATGGCTGCTACTCATACACAAACAGGAACAGGAAATAACCCACAATGCCTCAGGAGCTTTCCCATAATACATAGAGAACTACAATCTAGGAATACACAAAACCACCAGTAGATGGTGCTATAACCATACAATACAATATAGATGGGGTATAAGAATAGGCAATTGCAATATCTGTACTGGTAATCATACACAAAAAAGAGGTATAATTACATAAATAACTGGACTAGCTGGCGAGGACAGAACAGTCCGAGATACCAACATTTTTTCAAAAACTCTGTCATACATTACCCCTTATACAGACAACCTAAATAAAGCATTATTTTAAAAAAAAAATTCTACTTAACACATTTCTTCTTTGAATTCAGCACAGTTTGTTTACATGCAGTTCAGCTCTGGTTTGTTGATCTTTCCTTGTCATGAAACTTTTTTCCCGTGCACGCTCATTGCAGGCTGCAATGAGCGTGCACGTACCTTCCAAGAGTTCACGTGAGCTGTCCTTGCTCCTCCCCGCTGACCTCCTTCACTGGACTTGTCTCCTTGCTGACATTCTTGAAGGATGGTGAGCAAATGTTACCCCCCCCCATTATGTTTTTCACATTTGTTTTCTTTCTCTTTTCAGGTGTATAAACCTCTTCGTGTCTCCCCTCACCCTCGCCCACCCTCACCCTCGCCCACCCTCACCCTCGCCCACCCTCACCCTCGTCAACCCTCACCCTCGCCCACCCTCACCCTCGCCCACCCTCACCCTCGTCAACCCTCACCCTCGCCCACCCTCACCCTCGCCCACCCTCACCCTCACCCACCCTCACCCTCGCCCACCCTCACCCTCGTCAACCCTCACCCTCGCCCACCCTCACCCTCGCCCACCCTTACCCTCGCCCACCCTCACCCTCGCCCACCCTCACCCTCATCAACCCTCACCCTCGCCCACCCTCGCCCACCATCACCCTCGCCCACCCTCACCCTCGTCCACCCTCACCCTCGTCCACCCTCACCCTCGCCCACCCTCACCCTCGTCAACCCTCACCCTCGCCCACCCTCACCCTCGCCCACCCTTACCCTCGCCCACCCTCACCCTCGCCCACCCTCACCCTCATCAACCCTCACCCTCGCCCACCCTCGCCCACCATCACCCTCGCCCACCCTCACCCTCGTCCACCCTCACCCTCGTCCACCCTCTTCTATCACCTGTCTCTCTCCACTAAGGCCATGTTCACACAGAGTTTTTTTGCAGGAGGAATATCTTCCTCAAAATTCCATCTTGAAGTTTGCGGCAGATTTACCTCTCCCTGCACGTTGATTTTTGCGTCATTTTTTCCGGAGTTTTTTGTGCGCTGTTTGCGGCGTTGTTTGCGTTTTTGTTTGCCGCTTTGTTCGGGCTGTTTTTTGCTTCGTTTATCTTGGCGTTTTTTGCTTGTTTGTTTGCGTCTTTTTTTGCGATGTTTTTTGCTGTGTTTTCCGTTGCGTTTATCATAGCCTTTTTCGCGTCGTTTATCGTTTCTTTTTTTCGTCGTTGTTTGCGGCTATTTTTGCTGCGTTTTTCGTTGCGTCTTTCGTGGCGTTTTCCCAGTTGTTTTTCGCGGCGTTCTTTGCCTCTTTGTTTGCGGTTTTTTTCGTGTCTTTTTCCGCGATGTTTTTCACAGCGTTTTCCGTGGCGTTTATCGTAGCCTTTTTTGCGTCGTTTTTCGCGTCTTTTTTTGCGTCGTCGTTTGCGTTTTTTTTCTGCGTTTTTCGTTGCGTCTTTCGTGGCGTTTTTCCTGTCGTTTTTCGTGGCGTTCTTTGCCTCTTTTTTCGTGGCTTTATTTGCGATGTTTTTCGCGGCGTTTATCGTAGCCTTTTTGGCGTTGTCTTTGCAGCTTTTTTTGCTGCGTTTTTCGCGTCGTTTTCCGTGGCGTTTTTCGCCCACGGCAATTAAGCGCCGCGGGCATAAAACAACGGAAATACGCTTTCTCTGCCTCCCATTGAAGTCAATGGGAGGTCAGAGGCGTAAACGCCCGAAGATGGAGTATGTCGCTTCTTTTTCCCACGAGGCAGTTTTACTGCTCGCGGGAAAAAGACGCCGACGCCTCCCATTGAAATCAATGGTACGCATTTTCGGGCCGTTTTTTACAAGTTTTGCTACGCTGTTTCCGCTTAAAAAAAACTCGCCAAAATACTCTGTGTGAACTTAGCCTAATGCTGCCTCCGTTATTGTACTTCATGTACGATTCCTCCTCCCCACATGCACTTTGTGCTGTGAGGAGGAGTAATTTATTACATAGATGACACACTACCCCTCCCCCACCTGTACCTAGCGCTATTGTAACTTATCGGAGTAGTGGAATCCCACTATGGTCGCGGATTCCGCTCCTGCACGCTTTGCTTGGACATAGACCTAGGCAGAGACATGAAGCAATCCGTTGTGGACCGGAATCATAGTGGCGCTGTCTACCTAAGGGTGGATTTACACGAACGCCATATACGTCCGTGCAACCCGCGTGTTTTTTACACGTGTGGCACGGACCTATGCAAGTCTATGGAGCAGTGCAGACTGTCATTGATTTTTGCGCAGCGTGATTCCGCTGCGTAAAACTCACGACATGTTCTATATTCCGGCGTTTTTCGCGCATCACGCACCCATTGAAGTCAATGGGTGCGTGAAAACAACGCATTGCCGCACGGAAGCACTTCCGTGCGAACTGGCTGTTTCGCGCACCAGCTGTCAAATGGATGAATGTAAACAGAAAAGCACCACGTGCTACAAACAGAGTGTCATACTGATGGCGGCTGCGCGAAAACCACGCATATGATGCTGCCTCACGGAGCAGGTAAGTGGCTTTTGCGCAGGCAAAATGCCACGTGTTTTGCCTGCGCAAAAACGCCACGCTCGTCTGAATCAGCCCTTCTACACATTTTTAGGCAAGTTAGTTCAGACATTGATGGGAACTCCGCTGCGGACGATAGGCAGCGGTGCAGAAATTTCAGGCCGCAGCATGCACGGTCTGTTGCGGAGAAGTGGAATGGCACAAAGTATTTCAGCCTTTGTAGTGCAAAAACTGAAATCTGTGGCGCGTCCGCTGTGTTTTCTGCAACGTCTGAATTACCTGTCAAAACTGCAAATATTGGTGCAGATTCGTTGCGTACTTTCCCCTAAATCTGCACCGACATTTGAAGCATAAAAACTCTGCCACGTCTGAACGTGCCCTAATAATAACAGCCAGCGCTGTGGCCACCACAGTATTAGCGATGGTCAGCTACTGGATGTTACCCAGGTATGCTATTCCCGGTGCCCCTGGTGGCGGAGGGTACCAGGGTCATAGTGATGGTTAGTGTTCGTCCAGCCCCGTCTTATGCCTCATGCACACTTGCGTGTAAGATTGACGCCCGTGCGAAACGCGTATGAATGGGGTCAGTTTGTGTGCGTTCTGCATCCGTGTGCTTAGCAAGTGGCATGCGACTTTTCACGCAGCGAGAGTCCGCTGCGTGAAACATACTGCATGTCCTCTATTGGTGCGTTATCATGCACCTACACTCACATTGAAGTCAATGCGTGCGTGAAAACCACAAACAGCACACACGTGTTTGGTGCGTGATTTACACAGCAATTTGTTGTAAAAAAGAACAAAAAAATGGGCTGGCTTTGTGAGTGCTTGAATAACACATGACAATCGAAAAGCACACTGATGCATAAGGGCGGATTTACACGAGCGTGTGCGTTTTGCGCACACAAATACGGTGGCGTTTTGCGTGCGCAAAATGCACTTGACAGCTCCGTGTCATGTTCATACGGATGCGCAGCCGCCATCATCATGACACGCCATTTGGATGTTTGTAGCACGTGGTGCTTTTCTGTTTACATTCATTATTTTACTGCTTTTGCGCGAATCACGCGCGTCCCACGGAAGTGCTGCCATGTGGTGCGCCTGATTTTCACGCACCCATTGACTTCAATGGGTGCGTGATGCTCGAAAAACGCAGAAATATAGAACATGTCGCGAGTTTTACGCAGCGCACTCACGCTGCGTAAAATTCACGGACTGTCTGCACTGCCCCATAGACTTGCATAGGTCCGTGCGACCCGCGTGAATACCACATGTTAGGCTTAGATACAGGACCCCAAAACACTAATCTCAGGGTATGTTCACACGGCAGCGTCCGTAACGCCCGAAATTACGGGGCTGTTTCCAGGAGAAAAAAGCCCCGTCATTTCAGCCGTAACGGCATGTGTAGGCGCTTGAACGCCGCGTCCATTACGGACGTAACTGGAGCTGGTTTTCCATGGAAATCGGCTCCATTTACGTCTGAAGAAGTGACAGGTCACTTCTTTGACGCGGGCGTCTATTTACGCGCCGTCATTTGACAGCGGCGCGTAAATTACGCCTCGTGTGAACAGACAAACGTCTGCCCATTGCTTTCAATGGGCAGATGTTTGCCAACGCTTTCAAGCCGTAATTTCGGACGTAATTCGGGGGTTAATACGCCCGAATTACGTCCGTAAATAGGCCGTGTGAACATACCCTAACAATGTAGGCTTAGATACAGGACCCCAGAAGATCTTATCCAGCTCATGTCCGGGCTATTTTGCGCCTTCAGGACCAGACACCGTTTAGCCCTTTTTAGCACGTGTTCGTTAAATGGCTATAACTTTTTTATTTGTTGGGCTAACTACGTGATTTTTGCGACGTTTTTTCCGTAGACAATGCAGGTTTCATTTTTTATCGTTTTTATACACACCTTTTTTGCTATTTTAGAATTTTTATTCAGAAAGTTTGAAAATAATAGTAAAAAAATAAGCTTTTTTACATTTCAGCTATTTTTTTGGTAATAACATAGTTTTACCCTAAAATAGACCTTTTATTTGTAATCGTCATTGTCTACCGTAAATTTGTATATATTACATGTCTATATTACAGTAATTGGGTCAGCGCTAGCGTTACAACAATGATTGGCGGGGGGAACGTTTTTTTTTGGGGGGGTATTTTATGTGTATTTATTATTTACATTTTTTTTGCACTTTATTATTTTTTTTATTACTATGGTCTGTCCCTCAGAGGTCAAAGAAGACCTTTGGGGAACTTTATATATATTTTTTCTTTATTTTACACCATGTTTTTCCCCTGTAACTGGAGCTGCACAGCAGGGAAATCAGCCCTCTCATAGTGACGATTGTCACTAATAGGGCTGTGCTGGGTCTAGTTAGACCCATCATCAGTCTGTCACTAACGGCACCCGGCGATCATGTGACCAGTCACATGATCACCGGGAAGAATAGAGACAGCGCCGCTGCTGCTGTCTCTATTCCTGTACACAGCGTTCATTGAGCGCTGTGTAAAAGACATCAGAGAAGACAGAAGCAGCGAAAGCTGCTCCTATCTTCTCCTCAGGGTCCCCGGCAGTCACTGACAGCCGGAGACCCGACATTCAGCTGCCCGATCGCGCGGGCAGCAAGTTAAAACCCGAGCCGTAGAAAGTCTATGGCTCTGGTTTTAAGGACCCGTCCCTGACCGCTGGCCGTAAAAATACAGCCAGCGGTCGGGAACCAGTTGTTAAACAGTGTACTATTATAGGCTCTGCTCCGGGACTCGCCTGACATCGGAGCAGAGCCTATACTAGCGTAGTGCGGGTCCTACGGCGCAACGGTGTCCCGCGGGCCGCAGATAACAGCCTCAAGGGCTGCATGCGACCCGTGTGCTGCATCGTATTGTATAATTCCCTATCAAAGCCTACTATGTGTAGGCTTTGATAGGGGAAGAACTAAAAGTACAGATGCCACTGTACCTCTCTAGTCCGCAGGGGCCGTCCCTCTTCACTTTTTTCACTGTGAACACGCATAGGCTGGGCGGGCGGGCACGCGCAGAAACGACACGTCTCCAGCGACGTGTCGTGTCCCATCCGAGGTCTCGCTGGGGCAAGACCATGTGATCGGGACACGACACGACAGCGGAGGAGGAAGAAAACGTGACGTCAGAAGACATGTGATCGGAAGAAAAGAGCTGCCAGAACGGAGAACAGAAGCAAGATCGCACAGGAAAGTATATTAGGGAATATTTAATGTGTGCATTGTGTCTTTAAATTTAAAATAAAAATATATCTCGGACAACCCCTTTAATGACCAAGCCAGATTTGTCAAATCCGGTATGTCTGACTTTATCAGAGAAAGTTTTGAATATCCAAGTAATTCCGACAGTGTTTTTTCGTCACACGTTGTACTTTATTTTAGTGGTAAAAGTAGACGGATACGATTTGCGGAAATGAATAGTGTACAAGCTTAGATTTACTAAAAGTGACTAGTGCATTAAATATAGAACATAAGACCTAATTAAGCCGAGCTGGTGCACTTACCCATATTTAGGAGAATGTTAGTATGACCCAAGATGTGAAATAGCGCCCCGACGCGCGTTTCGCCTGTAGCTTTATCAAGGGGTGCCAATATTATGTCGATGCCCAGTTTAAATTATAAATGGAGAAAGTCATGTTGTCTGTCCGTGACCAATCAAGTGCCGGCCCAAGCGGCGCATGAGTGTGACTGGCGTGGTGACGCGAGAGTGCCGCCGCCGAACGTCACTACCTCGCAGCGCATGCGCGAATCCCGGGACGCGTCACCAGGGAAACAGCGCAGGAAGCACTAGAAGACGGTCGGCGGAGGGAGCCCACGCCCCACCTCACTACTCATGCGCATCCCCAGCATTGATCCGGAATGTAAGTCTATATCAAATTAGACTAAAAGAGCCCAAAAAACATAGCTCTGTGTGTACATATAATACCTGTGTGTAGAATCGAGGTGTGAGTCATATGTGTTCCGCTGTATGTTACTGCCATCTAGTGGCCGTATTTAAGAATTAGAGAATAGTGTGCAGTGACAAAAATGTGAAGATGAAATACGAGAAAAGATATATTTTTGACAAAGCAAAAAAATAAAAAATGATACAATATGATATAAAGAAACAATATTATAAATATACACATACTTTAAGTATTTTTAAAAGTGAAATTTGATTATTACAAAAAATATAATCATTAAATTGGTCAATTTGGACAGTATGCCGAGAAAAATCGAATAATATTATACAGAAACAAACATGATTAAGGCAATACATAGTACGCAAGAGAAAAAAACGCGTAAAGCACAAAAAAATGAATAAACAAATAAAATAAGTTAAACAGCAATCAAAAGATCGCCCAAAGTGATAAATAAAAAGAGTCAAAATATTCCAATACAGCCGTTAATATACATGAGACAGCCCTCGAGGGCGTTATACAGATCTCCACCTCTGACACCACAGTGTACCCTACCGATTCCCCTAACCCTCAAACTTTTAGGGTCTCCCCCATGACAACGTTTGAAGTGTTTAGGGATGGTTCTTAGCGTCGTTAGGTCCTCACTATGTCCCTGACGTGCTCTCTGACTCGGATTTTCAGTTTTCTGGTCGTTAGACCCACGTAGATTTTTGAGCAGCCGCAAGTGGCGTAGTAGATCACAGAGCTAGTGTCGCATGAGATATAGTCAAAGATTTTAAAAATTTGTTCACCTCCTACAGATTCACATGTAGTTGATGGGACTATGTTTGTGCAAGCCACGCAGTCCCCACACGGGTAGCAGTCCTGAATAGGGACTCTGGCTGAAAAGGGATGTATTTGTTTAGGCACGTAGGGACTTTTCATGAGAATATCCTTAAGATTCTTACCCCTCCTTTGCTGTCATCTGAGGATTTTTTGGTAAAGAAGTCAAAAGGGCCTGTTCTGTTTGCAATACAGGCCAATGTTTCTTCAAGATTGCCATTGGTTGTTAAAGGTTGAAATAAATCTGACCACATTATTATCCTTTTTCTCAACCCTAGTAGGGTGTAGCAGGTTCTCCGATCCGTGTTTTTGGCCCGCCTATAGCCGTTTTTGATGCATCTTTGACTATACCCTCTTTCCTGGAATCGTGATTGTAGGCAGGGCCGCCATCAGGAATTTCTGGGCCCCATACAGCCAAGATGTCTGGGGCCCCCCCCTCCATTACCGGGGGTGGGCAACGGAAATTGTGGCGCTCACGTTTGTACGTTATACACATTAACTGATTTTGGTGCCGATGTCAATTACAGTGAAGGAACAACATACCATATGGGAATCAAGAGACAACCAAACTCTGAAACACGTCCCAATACTAGACACGCCATGCGCACAAGTATAATATAATGCCAATAGGGTATACAAAATATATGTATATGAGGCTACATCTATAAAAAAAATGCTGCCCGTTGCAAAATGTGCATAGCAAGTGCCCGCTACAGATCACTGGCGCAGATACAGGCAAAAGTTACAGATATATGCCAAAAAAGGTAGTGTGAAAACGGATATACCTGTGGACATGATGGCAGCACGGGACGTGGAGAGACGGCACAGGAACGCCTCGACGCGCGTTTCGCCTGTGACCGGCTTCGTCAGCTATTTCTTCTGATATATGATCCGTTATATGTATATTTTTTACTATTCATGGTAGTTATCTTCATATTCTATTGGGATGTCATGTCCCTTGCGCTTTCGCGCTTTGTAGGTTGTTTCAGAGTCATATTGGGGATTCTCCTTTTCGCTTTACCCTGTTTTGAGGTTCTTTGTAGGTTTAAAATTACAGTGAAGGAAACCATGGAGCCGGCAGTGACCGGTTCATGCTCCGGATTTTGATCTATTTAGCTAAAATGTATCCGACTGTATGGCATATAATGGGATACGTCGCCCGGGGAATGGCCCAGGGGAAACTCCTGACGTCACTGCCCATGAACAGAGCTGGAGCCTTCTACTAGCGCTCTGCCCAGGGATGTCCATATACATAAAGTGACGTCCGAAGCTTTGCAAAGCCGGAGAACACGGCCGGAGCGTCGACAATGCTCTGGCCAGGGATTCCGGCCCTAGAGACCTCTGATGTCACTTTACATATATGGACAGTGATGTCAGGAGCTCCCAGGGACAAAGTCCACGGGTAGAGCACTCGTGATGCTGCCTGGGGACTCCGGAATAACAAAGTCTACTACGCCATTTCATCCTTCAAAAAGAAGGTAAACCGACGTCCACCAGCCCGACGGAGGCTAAAAGGACATAATGGAGCCCTGTGAATTATCGGCTACGTTGTTTATACTGTAAGGTGGGAGATTTCCTGACTACACCATAAACTTAGGGCAACAATACGATGTGAAGGGGGAAGGGAGGGGGAAGCGCTTGTGAGGATGTAAGGAGCGCTAATGCTCCGCTCTTACGTTGCCATTAAAGTTCAATGTGTTTTTCCACAGCAAAAATCGGAGGCTTTCCCTTTGATTCCGGGCGCAGATCCGCACGAGAATAAGGCCCTGTTCACAGAGTTTTTTGCCACATTTTTTTCAGCGGAAACCGCGGCAAAAAACGTCCGAAATCTATTGATTTCAACGGGAGGCGAAGGCGTTTTTTTCCCGCGAGAGAAAAGAAAGAAGCGAATTTGTCGCGGGTATTTTCGTGCGGCAAATCTGCAGTGTAATACAGAACCAGCAAAGTAAATGAGATCAAGAAATCTCATTTACATGTCGATTTTCTGCACAAAAACTGACCTGCGGTGCGTATGTGAAAATATGATACATGTCACTTTATCTTGCGTTTCCGCTTGCGAATTGTTTCTGACTAGTTTAAAAAATAATAAAAAAATCTGCAGCATAAAACCTGCACCTATTTCCGCATCAAAAAGTAAAAACCGCACCAAAAAACGTATTAAAAAACGCACTGTTAGGTGCAGATTTTACCTGCGGTTTTGATACGGATTTTGTGCACCAAATTCCTCAATGTGTGCGTTACAGAATTTGCTGGGGGTTTACACCAAATTAACCCTTTACATTGTAAAGGATGAAATACTTTAGAATTCTGCAACATTAGGTTATGTTCACTCAGCTTATTTTCTGCCGTTTTTCTGGCCGTAAACGTCTGAAATATCAGAAGCAGAACGCCTCCAAACATCTGCCCATCGATTTCAATGAGAAAAAAAACGGCGTTGTGTTCCGATGGGCCGTTCTTTTTACAACGGCCGCGTAAAAAAACGGCCGCGAAAAAGAAGTGCAGGTCATTTCTTCAGACGTTTCTGGAGCCGTTTTTCATTGACTCTATAGAAAAACAGCTCCAAAAACGGCCGTAAAAAACTTCTGAAAATCAGGAGCCGTTTTCCCTTGAATATATACGAAAATCGCGGCAAAAAAACCGCTAGGAAAACGAGAAAATACCAAAAAACATTTTAATCAACTTTATACATACTACAAACGGGGTCAGGGGGATGGGAAGCAGGATGGATAGGGGAACATACTCACCAGCCTGCAGGTCCGGTCGGCAGTGTAGAGGAGCCGGTGGGCGGGATCTCCACACGGAGCTTCAGCACATGCTGCATCTTCAACAGGTATGCAGGGGGTGCCGCGAGCGTTGCTAGGGGGGTGCCGCGGGCGTTGCTAGGGGGGTGCCGCGGGCGTTAGTAGGGGCGGGGCGCGAGAGTTGCGAGGGGGGCCCGTGAGCGTTGCGAGGGGGGGGGCAACAGTCCGAGGGGGGGCGACGGCAGCCCGGCGGGCCCTTTTCTTCATCCATGTGGCCGGGCCCCTGACGGGAGTACCAGTAATACCCCCCTGATGGCGGCCCTGATTGTAGGTCTCTAGCTTGATTCTCAAATTTGGCCTCTGAGGAACAGATCCGCCTCATCCTAAGAAATATATTTCCATCTCTTTACTCTATTTTGGCAGCAGTTTTGAAAAAAAACAAAAACATTTTTGAGCAATTTAGAGAACTTACAAATTTAGTAATCATTTTATAAATTTTGAAGTACATTTTGTTTTCCTGCACCAAGCCAGGTTTTCAGAGGCTCATAGGTGTCAGAATGGTGGAAACCCCCACAAGTGACCCCATTTTGAAAACTACACCCCTTAAGGTATTTATTAAGGGGTGTTGTAAGTATTTTGACGCCACAGTTTTTTTGTAAGAATTCGTGAAAAGCAGGCGTAAAAACATATAATCTCACTGTAATGGCAGGGGGTAGGGAGACGGACAAGTGAGCCCTAATCTACCCGCCACTCTGTCCCTGCCTACTTGCAACGACCCGCCCTAGGCGACGGGGTACAACTGGGCGGCGGTCCCTGCGCTCAGTAAGTGCACGACAAACACGACAAACATACAAAGGAACACAAGCAAGAAAAAGGGGCCGTTGCCCACGGCAACACCGTGAGCAACCAGAGTGGTGAACGAGCCGAGTCAAGCCAGGAGTGTGCGAGGTACAAAACGAAAAGCAGAAGAGTAGTCGGTAAGCCAGGGTCTGTATGGAGCAGGATCAAAAATAGCAGGAGCTGTAGCTGGGCCAGGAAACCACACGAAAAGAATCACAAGCACCGAGGGACAGGAAGGGCAGGCTTAAATAGACCGAGGGCGGGAGCTAGCTGAGTCTGGCCAGGTTACGATAGGTTCTCCCACTCCTAAGCCTGCCAGCCTGAATGGTGGAAGCAGGAGTCAGTCTCAGGGATGTATTCTCAGGTGCTGACTGATTAGTTCTGGGAGTTAACTCCGAAGCTTTGCCTGGCAGATCCTTTACACTCACTTTTTTCATAAAAGTATCACTTTGAAGACCGATTTCTTTGTAAAACGACCATGAGAATGAAGAAACACACCCCAAAATCTATCACCCTGTTTCTCCTGTTTTCAAAAATGCCCCCATTGTGACCCTAATGCGTTGCCTGGACACACGGCAGGGCCTGAAAGGAAGGAGCACCCGGAGGCTTTCAGGTCTCATATTTTGCTTGAAAATGTTTTAGGCCCCACTGTATATTTGGAGAGGTTTTGAGCTGCCAGAACGATAGAAACTCCCCATAAATGACCCCATTTAGAAAACTAGACCCCTTAAGGTATTTATCTAGGGATATAGGAAGTATTTTGACCCCACAGTTTTTTGCTAAATGTAATACATAGCAGGTGAAAAAAAAATTTTCACTTTTTTCATAAAAGTGTCAGTTTGAAGACTGATTTCTTTGTAAAGCGACCATGAAAATGAAGAAACACACCCCAAAATATATCACCCGGTTTCTCCTGTTTTCAAAAATACCCCCATTGTGGCCTCGATCTGCTTATTAGACGTGTGGCTGGGCCTAAAAGAGAGGGAGCACCCAAAAAATTTTAAAGGAGGAAATAATGGGTTTTATTTCAGACACTATGGGTATTATTGGGTGTTATATCAGACACTATGGGTATTATTGAGTGTTATATCAGACACTATGGGTATTATTGGGTGTTATATCAGACACTATGGGTATTATTGGGTGTTATATCAGACACTATGGGTATTATTGGGTGTTATATCAGACACTATGGGTATTATTGGGTGTTACATCAGACACTATGGGTATTATTGGGTGTTATATCAGACACTATGGGTATTATTGGGTGTTATATCAGACACTATGGGTATTATTGGGTGTTACATCAGACACTATGGGTATTATTGGGTGTTACATCAGACACTATGGGTATTATTGGGTGTTATATCAGACACTATGGGTATTATTGGGTGTTATATCAGACACGATGGGTATTATTGGGTGTTATATCAGACACGATGGGTATTATTGGGTGTTATATCAGACACTATGGGTATTATTGGGTGTTATATCAGACACGATGGGTATTATTGGGTGTTATATCAGACACTATGGGTATTATTGGGTGTTATATCAGACACTATGGGTATTATTGAGTGTTATATCAGACACTATGGGTATTATTGGGTGTTATATCAGACACTATGGGTATTATTGGGTGTTACATCAGACACTATGGGTATTATTGGGTGTTACATCAGACACTATGGGTATTATTGGGTGTTATATCAGACACTATGGGTATTATTGGGTGTTATATCAGACACGATGGGTATTATTGGGTGTTATATCAGACACGATGGGTATTATTGGGTGTTATATCAGACACTATGGGTATTATTGGGTGTTATATCAGACACTATGGGTATTATTGGGGGTTATATCAGACACTATGGGTATTATTGGGGGTTATATCAGACACTATGGGTATTATTGGGGGTTATATCAGACACTATGGGTATTATTGGGGGTAATGTCAGACACTATGGGTATTATTGGGTGTTATATCAGACACTATGGGTATTATTGGGGGTTATATCAGACACTATGGGTATTATTGGGTGTTATATCAGACACTATGGGTATTATTGGGGGTTATATCAGACACTATGGGTATTATTGGGTGTTATATCAGACACTATGGGTATTATTGGGGGTTATATCAGACACTATGGGTATTATTGGGTGTTATATCAGACACTATGGGTATTATTGGGTGTTATATCAGACACTATGGGTATTATTGGGTGTTATATCAGACACTATGGGTATTATTGGGTGTTACATCAGACACTATGGGTATTATTGGGTGTTATATCAGACACTATGGGTATTATTGGGTGTTACATGACACTATGGGTATTATTGGGGGTTATATCAGACACTATGGGTATTATTGGGTGTTACATGACACTATGGGTATTATTGGGTGTTACATCAGACACTATGGGTATTATTGGGTGTTATATCAGACACTATGGGTATTATTGGGTGTTATATCAGAAACTATGGGTATTATTGGGTGTTATATCAGACACTATGGGTATTATTGGGTGTTACATCAGACACTATGGGTATTATTGGGTGTTATATCAGACACGGTGGGTATTATTGGGTGTTATATCAGACACTATGGGTATTATTGGGTGTTATATCAGACACTATGGGTATTATTGGGTGTTATATCAGACACTATGGGTATTATTGGGGGTTATATCAGACACTATGGGTATTATTGGGTGTTATATCAGACACTATGGGTATTATTGGGGGTTATATCAGACACTATGGGTATTATTGGGTGTTACATCAGACACTATGGGTATTATTGGGTGTTATATCAGACACTATGGGTATTATTGGGGGTTATATCAGACACTATGGGTATTATTGGGTGTTATATCAGACACTATGGGTATTATTGGGGGTTACATCAGACACTATGGGTATTATTGGGTGTTACATCAGACACTATGGGTATTATTGGGTGTTATATCAGACACTATGGGTATTATTGGGTGTTATATCAGACACTATGGGTATTATTGGGTGTTATATCAGACACTATGGGTATTATTGGGTGTTATATCAGACACTATGGGTATTATTGGGTGTTATATCAGACACTATGGGTATTATTGGGTGTTACATCAGACACTATGGGTATTATTGGGTGTTATATCAGACACTATGGGTATTATTGGGTGTTATATCAGACACTATGGGTATTATTGGGTGTTACATCAGACACTATGGGTATTATTGGGTGTTATATCAGACACTATGGGTATTATTGGCTGTTATATCAGACACTATGGGTATTATTGGGTGTTACATGACACTATGGGTATTATTGGGGGTTATATCAGACACTATGGGTATTATTGGGTGTTACATGACACTATGGGTATTATTGGGTGTTACATCAGACACTATGGGTATTATTGGGTGTTATATCAGACACTATGGGTATTATTGGGTGTTATATCAGACACTATGGGTATTATTGGGTGTTATATCAGACACTATGGGTATTATTGGGTGTTACATCAGACACTATGGGTATTATTGGGTGTTATATCAGACACGATGGGTATTATTGGGTGTTATATCAGACACTATGGGTATTATTGGGTGTTATATCAGACACTATGGGTATTATTGGGGGTTATATCAGACACTATGGGTATTATTGGGTGTTACATCAGACACTATGGGTATTATTGGGTGTTACATCAGACACTATGGGTATTATTGGGGGTTATATCAGACACTATGGGTATTATTGGGTGTTATATCAGACACTATGGGTATTATTGGGTGTTATATCAGACACTATGGGTATTATTGAGTGTTATATCAGACACTATGGGTATTATTGGGTGTTATATCAGACACTATGGGTATTATTGGGTGTTATATCAGACACTATGGGTATTATTGGGTGTTATATCAGACACTATGGGTATTATTGGGGGTTATATCAGACACTATGGGTATTATTGGGTGTTATATCAGACACTATGGGTATTATTGGGGGTTATATCAGACACTATGGGTATTATTGGGTGTTACATCAAACACTATGGGTATTATTGGGTGTTACATCAGACACTATGGGTATTATTGGGTGTTATATCAGACACTATGGGTATTATTGGGGGTTATATCAGACACTATGGGTATTATTGGGGGTTATATCAGACACTATGGGTATTATTGGGTGTTATATCAGACACTATGGGTATTATTGGGTGTTATATCAGACACTATGGGTATTATTGGGGGTTATATCAGACACTATGGGTATTATTGGGTGTTATATCAGACACTATGAGTATTATTGAGGGTTATATCAAACACTATGGGTATTATTGGGTGTTACATCAGACACTATGGGTATTATTGGGTGTTACATCAGACACTATGGGTATTATTGGGGGTTATATCAGACACTATGGGTATTATTGGGGGTTATATCAGACACGATGGGTATTATTGGGTGTTATATCAGACACGATGGGTATTATTGGGTGTTATATCAGACACGATGGGTATTATTGGGTGTTACATCAGACACTATGGGTATTATTGGGTGTTATATCAGACACTATGGGTATTATTGGGGGTTATATCAGACACTATGGGTATTATTGGGGGTTATATCAGACACTATGGGTATTATTGGGTGTTATATCAGACACTATGGGTATTATTGGGTGTTATATCAGACACTATGGGTATTATTGGGGGTTATATCAGACACTATGGGTATTATTGGGTGTTATATCAGACACTATGGGTATTATTGAGGGTTATATCAAACACTATGGGTATTATTGGGTGTTACATCAGACACTATGGGTATTATTGGGTGTTACATCAGACACTATGGGTATTATTGGGTGTTATATCAGACACTATGGGTATTATTGGGTGTTACATCAGACACTATGGGTATTATTGGGTGTTACATCAGACACTATGGGTATTATTGGGTGTTACATCAGACACTATGGGTATTATTGGGTGTTATATCAGACACTATGGGTATTATTGGGTGTTACATCAGACACTATGGGTATTATTGGGTGTTGTATCAGACACTATGGGTAATATTGGGTGTTATATCAGACACTATGGGTATTATTGGGTGTTATATCAGACACGATGGGTATTATTGGGTGTTATATCAGACACTATGGGTATTATTGGGGGTTATATCAGACACTATGGGTATTATTGGGGGTTATATCAGACACTATGGGTATTATTGGGGGTTATATCAGACACTATGGGTATTATTGGGTGTTATATCAGACACTATGGGTATTATTGGGTGTTATATCAGACACTATGGGTGTTATTGGATGTTATATCAGACACTATGGGTATTATCGGGTGTTATATCAGACACTATGGGTATTATTGGGGGTTATATCAGACACTATGGGTATTATCGGGTGTTATATCAGACACTATGGGTATTATTGGGTGTTATATCAGACACTATGGGTATTATTGGGTGTTATATCAGACACTATGGGTATTATTGGGTGTTATATCAGACACTATGGGTATTATTGGGTGTTATATCAGACACTATGGGTATTATTGGGGCTAATGTCAGACACTATGGGTATTATTGGGTGTTATATCAGACACTATGGGTATTATTGGGGGTTATATCAGACACTATGGGTATTATTGGGTGTTATATCAGACACTATGGGTATTATTGGGGGTTATATCAGACACTATGGGTATTATTGGGTGTTATATCAGACACTATGGGTATTATTGGGGGTTATATCAGACACTATGGGTATTATTGGGTGTTATATCAGACACTATGGGTATTATTGGGTGTTATATCAGACACTATGGGTATTATTGGGGGTTATATCAGACACTATGGGTATTATTGGGTGTTATATCAGACACTATGGGTATTATTGGGGGTTACATCAGACACTATGGGTATTATTGGGTGTTACATCAGACACTATGGGTATTATTGGGTGTTATATCAGACACTATGGGTATTATTGGGTGTTACATCAGACACTATGGGTATTATTGGGTGTTATATCAGACACTATGGGTATTATTGGGTGTTACATGACACTATGGGTATTATTGGGGGTTATATCAGACACTATGGGTATTATTGGGTGTTACATGACACTATGGGTATTATTGGGTGTTACATCAGACACTATGGGTATTATTGGGTGTTATATCAGACACTATGGGTATTATTGGGTGTTATATCAGACACTATGGGTATTATTGGGTGTTATATCAGACACTATGGGTATTATTGGGTGTTACATCAGACACTATGGGTATTATTGGGTGTTATATCAGACACGATGGGTATTATTGGGTGTTATATCAGACACTATGGGTATTATTGGGTGTTATATCAGACACTATGGGTATTATTGGGTGTTATATCAGACACTATGGGTATTATTGGGGGTTATATCAGACACTATGGGTATTATTGGGTGTTATATCAGACACTATGGGTATTATTGGGGGTTATATCAGACACTATGGGTATTATTGGGTGTTACATCAGACACTATGGGTATTATTGGGTGTTACATCAGACACTATGGGTATTATTGGGGGTTATATCAGACACTATGGGTATTATTGGGGGTTATATCAGACACTATGGGTATTATTGGGTGTTACATCAGACACTATGGGTATTATTGGGTGTTACATCAGACACTATGGGTATTATTGGGTGTTATATCAGACACTATGGGTATTATTGGGTGTTACATCAGACACTATGGGTATTATTGGGGGTTATATCAGACACTATGGGTATTATTGGGTGTTATATCAGACACTATGGGTATTATTGGGGGTTATATCAGACACTATGGGTATTATTGGGGGTTATATCAGACACTATGGGTATTATTGGGGGTTATATCAGACACTATGGGTATTATTGGGTGTTACATCAGACACTATGGGTATTATTGGGTGTTACATCAGACACTATGGGTATTATTGGGTGTTATATCAGACACTATGGGTATTATTGGGTGTTACATCAGACACTATGGGTATTATTGGGTGTTATATCAGACACTATGGGTATTATTGGGTGTTATATCAGACACTATGGGTATTATTGGGTGTTATATCAGACACTATGGGTATTATTGGGTGTTACATCAGACACTATGGGTATTATTGGGTGTTATATCAGACACTATGGGTATTATTTGGTGTTATATCAGACACTATGGGTATTATTGGGGGTTATATCAGACACTATGGGTATTATTGGGGGTTATATCAGACACTATGGGTATTATTGGGTGTTACATCAGACACTATGGGTATTATTGGGTGTTACATCAGACACTATGGGTATTATTGGGTGTTATATCAGACACTATGGGTATTATTGGGTGTTACATCAGACACTATGGGTATTATTGGGGGTTATATCAGACACTATGGGTATTATTGGGTGTTATATCAGACACTATGGGTATTATTGGGGGTTATATCAGACACTATGGGTATTATTGGGGGTTATATCAGACACTATGGGTATTATTGGGGGTTATATCAGACACTATGGGTATTATTGGGTGTTACATCAGACACTATGGGTATTATTGGGTGTTACATCAGACACTATGGGTATTATTGGGTGTTATATCAGACACTATGGGTATTATTGGGTGTTACATCAGACACTATGGGTATTATTGGGTGTTATATCAGACACTATGGGTATTATTGGGTGTTATATCAGACACTATGGGTATTATTGGGTGTTATATCAGACACTATGGGTATTATTGGGTGTTACATCAGACACTATGGGTATTATTGGGTGTTATATCAGACACTATGGGTATTATTTGGTGTTATATCAGACACTATGGGTATTATTGGGGGTTATATCAGACACTATGGGTATTATTGGGGGTTATATCAGACACTATGGGTATTATTGGGTGTTATATCAGACACTATGGGTATTATTGGGGGTTATATCAGACACTATGGGTATTATTGGGGGTTATATCAGACACTATGGGTATTATTGGGGGTTATATCAGACACTATGGGTATTATTGGGGGTTATATCAGACACTATGGGTATTATTGGGGGTTATATCAGACACTATGGGTATTATTGGGGGTTATATCAGACACTATGGGTATTATTGGGTGTTACATCAGACACTATGGGTATTATTGGGTGTTATATCAGACACGATGGGTATTATTGGGTGTTACATCAGACACTATGGGTATTATTGGGTGTTATATCAGACACTATGGGTATTATTTGGTGTTATATCAGACACTATGGGTATTATTGGGGGTTATATCAGACACTATGGGTATTATTGGGGGTTATATCAGACACTATGGGTATTATTGGGTGTTATATCAGACACTATGGGTATTATTGGGGGTTATATCAGACACTATGGGTATTATTGGGGGTTATATCAGACACTATGGGTATTATTGGGGGTTATATCAGACACTATGGGTATTATTGGGGGTTATATCAGACACTATGGGTATTATTGGGGGTTATATCAGACACTATGGGTATTATTGGGGGTTATATCAGACACTATGGGTATTATTGGGGGTTATATCAGACACTATGGGTATTATTGGGTGTTACATCAGACACTATGGGTATTATTGGGTGTTATATCAGACACTATGGGTATTATTGGGTGTTACATCAGACACTATGGGTATTATTGGGGGTTATATCAGACACTATGGGTATTATTGGGTGTTACATCAGACACTATGGGTATTATTGGGTGTTACATCAGACACGATGGGTATTATTGGGTGTTACATCAGACACTATGGGTATTATTGGGTGTTACATCAGACACTATGGGTATTATTGGGTGTTATATCAGACACTATGGGTATTATTGGGTGTTATATCAGACACTATGGGTATTATTGGGTGTTATATCAGACACTATGGGTATTATTGGGTGTTATATCAGACACTATGGGTATTATTGGGGGTTATATCAGACACTATGGGTATTATTGGGGGTTATATCAGACACTATGGGTATTATTGGGGGTTATATCAGACACTATGGGTATTATTGGGGGTTATATCAGACACTATGGGTATTATTGGGGGTTATATCAGACACTATGGGTATTATTGGGTGTTACATCAGACACTATGGGTATTATTGGGTGTTACATCAGACACTATGGGTATTATTGGGTGTTATATCAGACACTATGGGTATTATTGGGGGTTATATCAGACACTATGGGTATTATTGGGTGTTATATCAGACACTATGGGTATTATTGGGGGTTATATCAGACACTATGGGTATTATTGGGGGTTATATCAGACACTATGGGTATTATTGGGTGTTATATCAGACACTATGGGTATTATTGGGTGTTATATCAGACACTATGGGTATTATTGGGTGTTATATCAGACACTATGGGTATTATTGGGTGTTATATCAGACACTATGGGTATTATTGGGTGTTATATCAGACACTATGGGTATTATTGGGTGTTATATCAGACACTATGGGTATTATTGGGTGTTATATCAGACACTATGGGTATTATTGGGGGTTATATCAGACACTATGGGTATTATTGGGGGTTATATCAGACACTATGGGTATTATTGGGGGTTATATCAGACACTATGGGTATTATTGGGGGTTATATCAGACACTATGGGTATTATCGGGTGTTATATCAGACACTATGGGTATTATTGGGTGTTATATCAGACACTATGGGTATTATTGGGTGTTATATCAGACACTATGGGTATTATTGGGTGTTATATCAGACACTATGGGTATTATTGGGTGTTATATCAGACACTATGGGTATTATTGGGGCTAATGTCAGACACTATGGGTATTATTGGGTGTTATATCAGACACTATGGGTATTATTGGGGGTTATATCAGACACTATGGGTATTATTGGGTGTTATATCAGACACTATGGGTATTATTGGGGGTTATATCAGACACTATGGGTATTATTGGGTGTTATATCAGACACTATGGGTATTATTGGGTGTTATATCAGACACTATGGGTATTATTGGGTGTTATATCAGACACTATGGGTATTATTGGGGCTAATGTCAGACACTATGGGTATTATTGGGTGTTATATCAGACACTATGGGTATTATTGGGGGTTATATCAGACACTATGGGTATTATTGGGTGTTATATCAGACACTATGGGTATTATTGGGTGTTATATCAGACACTATGGGTATTATTGGGGGTTATATCAGACACTATGGGTATTATTGGGTGTTATATCAGACACTATGGGTATTATTGGGGGTTACATCAGACACTATGGGTATTATTGGGTGTTACATCAGACACTATGGGTATTATTGGGTGTTATATCAGACACTATGGGTATTATTGGGTGTTATATCAGACACTATGGGTATTATTGGGTGTTATATCAGACACTATGGGTATTATTGGGTGTTATATCAGACACTATGGGTATTATTGGGTGTTATATCAGACACTATGGGTATTATTGGGTGTTACATCAGACACTATGGGTATTATTGGGTGTTATATCAGACACTATGGGTATTATTGGGTGTTACATGACACTATGGGTATTATTGGGGGTTATATCAGACACTATGGGTATTATTGGGTGTTACATGACACTATGGGTATTATTGGGTGTTACATCAGACACTATGGGTATTATTGGGTGTTATATCAGACACTATGGGTATTATTGGGTGTTATATCAGACACTATGGGTATTATTGGGTGTTATATCAGACACTATGGGTATTATTGGGTGTTACATCAGACACTATGGGTATTATTGGGTGTTATATCAGACACGATGGGTATTATTGGGTGTTATATCAGACACTATGGGTATTATTGGGTGTTATATCAGACACTATGGGTATTATTGGGTGTTATATCAGACACTATGGGTATTATTGGGGGTTATATCAGACACTATGGGTATTATTGGGTGTTATATCAGACACTATGGGTATTATTGGGGGTTATATCAGACACTATGGGTATTATTGGGTGTTACATCAGACACTATGGGTATTATTGGGTGTTACATCAGACACTATGGGTATTATTGGGGGTTATATCAGACACTATGGGTATTATTGGGGGTTATATCAGACACTATGGGTATTATTGGGTGTTACATCAGACACTATGGGTATTATTGGGTGTTACATCAGACACTATGGGTATTATTGGGTGTTATATCAGACACTATGGGTATTATTGGGTGTTACATCAGACACTATGGGTATTATTGGGTGTTATATCAGACACTATGGGTATTATTGGGTGTTATATCAGACACTATGGGTATTATTGGGTGTTATATCAGACACTATGGGTATTATTGGGTGTTACATCAGACACTATGGGTATTATTGGGTGTTATATCAGACACTATGGGTATTATTGGGTGTTATATCAGACACTATGGGTATTATTGGGGGTTATATCAGACACTATGGGTATTATTGGGGGTTATATCAGACACTATGGGTATTATTGGGTGTTATATCAGACACTATGGGTATTATTGGGGGTTATATCAGACACTATGGGTATTATTGGGGGTTATATCAGACACTATGGGTATTATTGGGGGTTATATCAGACACTATGGGTATTATTGGGGGTTATATCAGACACTATGGGTATTATTGGGGGTTATATCAGACACTATGGGTATTATTGGGGGTTATATCAGACACTATGGGTATTATCGGGTGTTATATCAGACACTATGGGTATTATTGGGTGTTACATCAGACACTATGGGTATTATTGGGTGTTACATCAGACACTATGGGTATTATTGGGTGTTATATCAGACACTATGGGTATTATTGGGTGTTATATCAGACACTATGGGTATTATTGGGTGTTATATCAGACACTATGGGTATTATTGGGTGTTATATCAGACACTATGGGTATTATTGGGGGTTATATCAGACACTATGGGTATTATTGGGGGTTATATCAGACACTATGGGTATTATTGGGGGTTATATCAGACACTATGGGTATTATTGGGGGTTATATCAGACACTATGGGTATTATTGGGGGTTATATCAGACACTATGGGTATTATTGGGGGTTATATCAGACACTATGGGTATTATTGGGTGTTACATCAGACACTATGGGTATTATTGGGTGTTATATCAGACACTATGGGTATTATTGGGTGTTATATCAGACACTATGGGTATTATTGGGGGTTATATCAGACACTATGGGTATTATTGGGTGTTATATCAGACACTATGGGTATTATTGGGGGTTATATCAGACACTATGGGTATTATTGGGGGTTATATCAGACACTATGGGTATTATTGGGTGTTATATCAGACACTATGGGTATTATTGGGGGTTATATCAGACACTATGGGTATTATCGGGTGTTATATCAGACACTATGGGTATTATTGGGTGTTATATCAGACACTATGGGTATTATTGGGTGTTATATCAGACACTATGGGTATTATTGGGTGTTATATCAGACACTATGGGTATTATTGGGTGTTATATCAGACACTATGGGTATTATTGGGGGTTATATCAGACACTATGGGTATTATTGGGTGTTATATCAGACACTATGGGTATTATTGGGTGTTATATCAGACACTATGGGTATTATTGGGTGTTATATCAGACACTATGGGTATTATTGGGTGTTATATCAGACACTATGGGTATTATTGGGGGTTATATCAGACACTATGGGTATTATTGGGTGTTATATCAGACACTATGGGTATTATTGGGGGTTATATCAGACACTATGGGTATTATTGGGTGTTATATCAGACACTATGGGTATTATTGGGTGTTACATCAGACACTATGGGTATTATTGGGTGTTACATCAGACACTATGGGTGTTATTGGGTGTTATATCAGACACTATGGGTATTATTGGGTGTTATATCAGACACTATGGGTATTATTGGGTGTTATATCAGACACTATGGGTATTATTGGGTGTTATATCAGACACTATGGGTATTATTGGGGGTTATATCAGACACTATGGGTATTATTGGGGGTTATATCAGACACTATGGGTATTATTGGGGGTTATATCAGACACTATGGGTATTATTGGGGGTTATATCAGACACTATGGGTATTATTGGGGGTTATATCAGACACTATGGGTATTATTGGGGGTTATATCAGACACTATGGGTAATATTGGGGGTTATATCAGACACTATGGGTATTATTGGGTGTTACATCAGACACTATGGGTGTTATTGGGTGTTACATCAGACACTATGGGTATTATTGGGTGTTACATCAGACACTATGGGTATTATTGGGTGTTACATCAGACACTATGGGTATTATTGGGTGTTATATCAGACACTATGGGTATTATTGGGTGTTATATCAGACACTATGGGTATTATTGGGTGTTATATCAGACACTATGGGTATTATTGGGTGTTATATCAGACACTATGGGTATTATTGGGGGTTATATCAGACACTATGCGTATTATTGGGGGTTATATCAGACACTATGGGTATTATTGGGTGTTATATCAGACACTATGGGTATTATTGGGTGTTATATCAGACACTATGGGTATTATTGGGGGTTATATCAGACACTATGGGTATTATTGGGGGTTATATCAGACACTATGGGTATTATTGGGGGTTATATCAGACACTATGGGTATTATTGGGGGTTATATCAGACACTATGGGTATTATTGGGTGTTACATCAGACACTATGGGTATTATTGGGTGTTACATCAGACACTATGGGTATTATTGGGTGTTATATCAGACACTATGGGTATTATTGGGGGTTATATCAGACACTATGGGTATTATTGGGTGTTATATCAGACACTATGGGTATTATTGGGTGTTATATCAGACACTATGGGTATTATTGGGTGTTATATCAGACACTATGGGTATTATTGGGGGTTATATCAGACACTATGGGTATTATTGGGGGTTATATCAGACACTATGGGTATTATTGGGTGTTATATCAGACACTATGGGTATTATTGGGGGTTACATCAGACACTATGGGTATTATTGGGTGTTATATCAGACACTATGGGTATTATTGGGTGTTATATCAGACACTATGGGTATTATTGGGTGTTATATCAGACACTATGGGTATTATTGGGTGTTATATCAGACACTATGGGTATTATTGGGTGTTATATCAGACACGATGGGTATTATTGGGTGTTATATCAGACACTATGGGTATTATTGGGTGTTATATCAGACACTATGGGTATTATTGGGGGTTATATCAGACACTATGGGTGTTATTGGGTGTTATATCAGACACTATGGGTATTATTGGGTGTTATATCAGACACTATGGGTATTATTGGGGGTTATATCAGACACTATGGGTATTATTGGGTGTTATATCATACACTGGGTATTATTGGGTGTTATATCAGACACTATGGGTATTATTGGGTGTTATATCAGACACTATGGGTATTATTGGGTGTTATATCAGACACTATGGGTATATAATGTTTTCTTACAATTCTTATTAATAAATTTGTGCGGCACAGAAGAGAAGTGAAGCCGTGTATACATAACGGACACATGTCGCTATAGACGTATTTGCCTGTACTTATGACTATGTCTTGCTGAAGAAGCAGTTGGTGCCGTTATGATGTCATTGTGGACAGAATTCTGTCCTAATATAAAATCAGTCAGAGAGGAAAAAATAAACTGTACTGGAGTGACGGGCAATATCTTCAAACCAATGGAGGAAAATGTATCCAACGATGTGGCCAACTCGAGTCTGTTCACCGGATAGAAGAACCGGCAGGGCGGCCATGACAAGGATTTTTTTTTCAGTGACTGGTTGTACAACGTCTCTTTAGCTCCATCAATCCTAATGAGGGACGAACGTGCCAAGTGACGCGGTACACCATAACAGGCCCCTGCCCGGCAAGGTAGGAACCGCGATGTGCACAAAACAACCAATCACCTACAGAATATATAGAGGGGCAGTGTCCAAAACCAGCTATAGGAACAGTAAAGGATCACTAATCCCCAAAATGATGTCAGTATTTCCAGAAGAACCGTAACAAAGCCCATGGTGTATTGATACACCATGTGTGAAAGGTTTCGAAACAGGGGTGGTTACAAAGGGCTGGTTTTGATGGGCACACGGGGCAATAAAAGCGGGTATCCCTCCTCCTGCCATGCCTGCTACATACCTGACACCTTCTTTGGGGATATTTTTGGGTGTAAATAGTGGCACTCTGAAAGCCGGCGCACATCCTCAGATTTGCAGTATTGTGCCGGTATAGTGGACTCAAAAAGAGATGCTCAATGACCTTCTCCTGAAATTGAAGAAAAGTGGGCGTTCTTTGGGCTTTTTTGAAAATAACAAACCTGTTATAGGGAGTGACCTGGATGAGGTAGATTGCCACCTTTTTGTACCAGGCCTTATATTTGCGCTTCACCAGGTAAGGCTGAGGCACCTGGTCGGAAGGGTCTTCACCCCCCATACATTTGTTATAGTCTGTTACACAGACAGGTTTTTGCTTTGCAGTGGTAGCCCCCCCCCTCTCCGTAATTGCCACAGTGGTGCCCGTGTGTACGGTGGGCGGCATGTAGACATCCTTCTTGTCGGCCCACTTCACTGCAAGCAATTCCTGACTTGCAAGGGCCATGGATGTTCCTTTTCCCAAACGCCTGGACACCAACTGTTGTGGGAGTCCCACTCTGTTCTTCCGTAATGTCCCACAGGCCCCTGTATTTGCAGCACAGAGGGCTTTATAAAGGGGAACACCAGTATAAAAGTTGTCTGTATAGACGTGGTACCCCTTGTGCAGAAATGGCTCGATTAGGTTCCACACTATTTTGGCAGAGGGGCCAATAGTTTCTGGGCAGCCTGGGGTATGAATTTGGCGGTCCCTGCCTTCATATATTTTGAAACGGCAGGTGTAACCCGTTGTGCTCTCGCGCACTTTGTACAATTTCACCCCATATCTGGCTCGTGTGGAGGGGATGAATTGACGAAAGGAAAGACGGCCTTTGAAGCTCAAGAAGAGGCTGGACGGCAGCGCGGAGGGCTTAATGGGAAGCCTCCATGACTGCCATAGGAGGGAAGAGAGCCAATAGGGGAAGAGGTAGTTGGGGAAGGGGAGGGAACGTATAGGGGAGGGGACGGGGGGAGTTATCTGTTCCTCCCGCTGTTTTCGGCATTGAGCCGAAAGCAGCGGGAGGAACAGGTAGCAAACTGAGCTGAGAGAGAACGTGGTGAGAGAGCTTGCCGTTCACTTACCTCCCACTGCAGTAGTAGTATGTCTTCCCCGGCCGCTTTGCTCGAGCAGCTGCAGGCTGCAGCTGTGTTCCATGATCCGGGCTGGCTGGAGGAAACAGTTGCAGCGCTAGCCCGGATCCCTCAGGCAGGCCCGTCGCGCTCTGTGTCGGCAGCCGGCACTGAGGCGCCCCCTTCCTCTGCCCTCCTCGCAGGCGTTAGCAATATAGCAGCAGGGGGAGAGATGATCCCTGCGGCCCCTGCTCCAATAAAGCAGAGGGCGTCGTTGGGAGCAGTGGCTCAGGCCCGGTCACCCCGCCGATCCCGTCCACCAGAGCGTCTGAGCCCAGACATGGCCCCGCGGGCCCGGCCTCGCCGGGGTAGCCCTTCTAAGGACGCTGCAGGCCAGGTTGCTGGGATGGGCGCCTCCTCCCGGGGCCTGCATCCTGGCAGGAATCCCCAGCCGCGACGGGGCTTGGCGGCTAACAGGGAGTCGCAGGCCGGGCTCCCGATCACACCCCCGCCTTCAGCCGCAGTATGCAGTGTCCAATCCACGGCCGCTCCGCATGGTGATGTACCGGCCAGGGGGCAGGCTTCCTCGAGATCGTCGGGGAGGACGACAAGATCAACGCCGACGTCGAGGCAACAAGTCCGGTCGGAGGTTTGGATCCCTACGGTCGGGCGGCAGGTGGCCGGCCCCTCGGTCAGCATGTCGGGGTCCCCATGTCGGAGATGTCGGTGTGAGCACCAGTCGGCACCAAGAGAAGATTTGGAAGATGGAGAGCTGGATGAGACGCAGAGCGGTCAGGATTTTCCGGCTGGCGGGAATACAGCGCCTGGGCAGCCCGGTGAGTGTGTAACTCCAACGTTACCGTATCCAGCAATTTTCATGTCGGGTTGTGAGGGTGGGTTAGCAAGCGGGGAAGCTGCGGCTGTCGATAGTGGCGTGGTCGGGCGCGACGGTTTATCGGATTTGGTGGGTTGTTTCCGCGAGTTAGTTGGGCGTTTAGATAGGGCAGCGGCCCCTGTAGTTCCTGCGGTGTCCCCGGCGGCGGTATGGGAAGGTCATCGTGATGTATTGCCGCGGTCCGTGGGTAGTAGTGTTGCGGGGGTGTCAAGTGAAGCGGTAGCAGTGTCGGTTCAAACTGAGGCGCAGAAGGATGGGGATAGAATTAGGCTTGATGATCGCGCACGGGGGGAGGTGTATGTCTGTTTTGAAGGTCCGTTAGGTGCTCACTTGAAGCAGGAGGTGAGGGACCGTATTTGGAAAGATGAATATGTGGAGATATTTTCTCTTCTGCCGCTTGCTAAGTTCAATTTGGATAAAGGCAAGCGGGATGAGAGTAAAAAAGAGGAAGAGGAACGCCGGCGGTATAGGCTTATTCCGCAGACGTTCGTGAACTGGTCGCAAGCTTTCGCTATTTTGGCGAGCGTGATCGGAGAAAAGGCGCCGGAAAACTGCTCGGCGTTGTTCTGTTATTTCGATGCCATCGGGGAGGCGTATAGGGCATATGGTGGGCAGGCGTGGTTGAGGTATGATGAGCAATTTCGCCAGCAGAAAGCGGTGCGGCCGGCGATCCGGTGGGATCAAAAAGATATTGCGCTATGGTTAAGGGTTACGGCCCCAGTTAAGCAGTCCTTTCCCGGGAGCGTTGGCCAAGGAGGTCAGTCGGGTCAGTCCGGACAGGGTTCCGGTTCAAAGCTTGGGTTCTGCTGGCAGTTCAATGATGGCCAGTGTAAGTTCGGGGCCTCATGCAAATTTAAACATGTCTGTTCGGAGTGTAACGGGTCCTCTCATGGGGCTGTAAAATGTATGCGGAAAGGGAAACGGTCAGGTCCTCAGTCCTCCTCCGCTGGCCAAGGGTCGGTCTCCGGTGAGGGTGGAAAGAATGGCACCGTATCTAACTGAATATCCGGATAGGGTTGCAGCCAAGTTGATTTTCGAGGGGTTTTCGTTTGGTTTTGTTATTCCCCCTCCTCCGTATGAGGTGCCGGTTACGCGGCGTAACCTTAAGTCGGCTTATTTGCACTCGACGGTTGTTTCAGAAAAACTGTTAAAGGAAGTTTCGCTGGGGCGCATGGCCGGTCCTTTTGTCGAGCCTCCGGTTGTGAATTTGGTTGTATCCCCCTTGGGAATCGTGCCGAAGCGGGAGCCCCATAAATTCCGTTTGATTCACCATCTGTCTTTTCCCAGGGGAGCGTCGGTAAATGAGGGGATAGATCACGATTTATGCTCGGTGGTTTAAACGTCATTTGATAAAGCGGTGGCGTTGGTGCGAGGGGCGGGACAAGGGGCGTTGTTGGCAAAGACAGACATTGAGGCGGCTTTTCGTTTGCTGCCTGTACATCCAGAAAGCCAACGGCTGTTGGGTTGCTTCTGGAACGGGGGGTTCTACGTCGATAGGTGTCTTCCAATGGGGTGTTCTCTTTCGTGCGCATACTTTGAGGCGTTTAGTAGCTTCGTGGAATGGGTGATGAAGGGTGTAGCGGGGGTGGACTCGTTGATACATTATCTGGATGACTTCTTGTGTGTCGGCCCTAGCGGTTCTCCGGTTTGTGGTAACCTATTGTATTGCTTGCAGAAGGTTGCGTCGGATTTCGGAATTCCGTTGGCACCGGGTAAAACTGAGGGCCCAGTTTCCACCATCTGTTTTTTAGGCATCGCAATTGATTCGGTCGCTATGGAGTGCAGGCTGCCTGAGGATAAATTACGACCATTGAGGCAGGAGGTGAGGCGGGCTTGCCGACTAAAAAAGATCACTTTGCGCGAACTCCAGTCGCTGCTGGGGAAGTTGAACTTTGCCTGTAGGATTATGCCTATGGGTAGAATTTTTAGTAGGCGCTTGGTGGCAGCGACGGCAGGTATCAGGGCTTCCCATCATTTTGTGAGGCTTGGTGTGGAGCACAAGGCAGATCTGCAGGTATGGGACGAGTTCCTCGGGCAGTATAATGGTAAATCGTTGTGGATGTCCCCGGTGCAAGAAATGAGTGATGTGGAGTTGTTTGCTGATGCGGCGGGGTCCGGGGGTTTTGGCGCATATGCGGGGGGTCAATGGTGTGCGGGGAGCTGGCCGGACAGCTGGGTGATCAGTGGGCTGACGCTAAATCTGGCCCTGCTCGAGCTGTTTCCCATCGTGGTTGCAGTGACCATTTGGGGGGACAGGCTCAGGGATAAAAAGGTTCGTTTTCACTGTGATAACATGGGAGTGGTGTTAGCAATTAACAACTTATCGGCATCATCTCCACCGCTGGTTCAGTTGCTGCGTCACCTAGTGTTGTTGTGTTTGTCGCTAAACGCGTGGGTGGTGGCGGTGCATGTGCCAGGCGTGTCCAACTGTATTGCTGATGCTCTTTCTCGCTCACAGTGGGATCGTTTTTGTCAATTGGCACCGGGAGCGGATGCGTCCGGCTTGGCTTGCCCGGAACATCTTTGGGAGCTGGTTTCGGTCCCGTGGAAGGGTTGATTGAGCGGTCGCTGGCTAGGGCGACTTGGAACGCTTATTCGGCTTGTTGGCAGCAATGGGAGGATTGGGTAAGAGTATTGGGCAACGTCTGTATGGAGCAAGACAGGTTGGTGGCATTGTTGTATTGGCTGGGTGATGCGTGGGAGGGGGGGTTTTCGCTGGCTAAGGTGAATCGTTTCGTGGCTGGTTTGGCGTTCGGTCTCAAATTACGGGGTTTCCAGGATGTATCCAAGCATTTTCTAGTGAAACAAGCTTTGAAAGGATTGCGTAGAGGCAGGGCCGAAGCGGATCAGAGGCGACCTGTGTCTTTTGCCCTCCTTGGTTTACTGGGCGCATCGCTGGGGGCGGTTTGTAAGTCACCTTATGAGGTAGATTTGTTAGGTTGGCTTTTTCCCTCGCGTTTTTTGGGGCGCTCCGAATCGGGGAGTTGGTCTCCCCTAGTAAGGCTAAGGCTGGGGGGTTGCGACAGGCGGATGTTTGTCTTTACCGGAATAGACTCGAGTTGTTGGTGCGGCGGTCTAAGACTGATCAGTTGGGCCGAGGTAAGCGGATAGTGTTGTTTGCTCTCCCGGGATCTTCGATGTGTCCGGTCGCTTGCATGGGTGCGTTCAGGCCACTGGGAGAGGTGCCGGAGGCGCCATTGCTCCGTCATGAGAATGGCGCGTTTTTGTCAAAGTATCAATTTGATGCAATATTAAAAAAATGCTTGGCTGTGGTTGGTGTGGGGGACGGGTGCTACTCGTCTCACTCATTCAGAATTGGCGCGGCTACGGAAGCTGGGCGTTGGGGATTGGATGACGATGGCGTGCGTCGCATTGGCCGCTGGGAGTCCAATAGGTTTAGGTCTTACGTGCGCCCTCATTTGTTATGAGTTGTACGTTGTTTCTGATGATGTTCTGTGAGTTTCTTGTCCTTTCTTTCAGATCATCGCCCATGTTTGGTCTGGCTGTTAGGACATTCTTTTGTGCACTGGGGGGCGCTGCAGGCGGATGTGCGCCCGGATGGCCGCCAGCTTCGCATTCCGCGTCGGGATGCGGTGTTACATTGGTTGGGATTTCGAGGTATGTTATGGAGCCGGGTATAGGCCCAGTTTCAAACATATGCTCGCCTGGATAGAGTCCCGGAGATTTTGGTGTTACATGTTGGGGGGAACGATCTAGGGGTACGCCCCTTTCGTGAGCTAGTGCGGGATATAAAGCATGATTTGCTGTGTTTGTGGGCGTCTCATCCGTCCTTGATGATTGTTTGGTCGGACATAGTTCCGAGGAAGGCTTGGCGCCTGGCACGGTCGGTGGAAAGGGTCAACAAGGCCCGCATTAAGGTGAATCGGGCGGTGTCACGATTCGTTGACAAGAATGGGGGCATTTGTGTTCGTCACAGGGATCTGGAGTCCGGGGTTGGGAACTATTGGCGTAGTGATGGGGTGCACTTGACCGAGGTTGGAATTTATCTGTGGAGCTTGGCCTTAGCAGAAGGAATTGAGAGGGCGGTGGTGGTTTGGAGGAACTCACAGGCTTAAGGTAGTCAAGGCCTGTTTCGCTGTGGCGGGGGGAGTCCTTGAGGTTGGTCAGTACAAAATGGTGGGGGGGGTCGCATCGGGGGTATGCGTCCCCCAAAATGGTATATCATTTGAAGACTTCATAGGGTGTTATCCCTTTGAAGTGGTCTTCTGGTGGAAAGTATATCATTTGAAGACTTCATCGGGTGCTATCCCTTTGAAGTGGTCTTCTGGTGGTTGGAGCCATCTGCAGAGGTGAGCGGTGCCTCCGAGCTGGTTTACGGCTGGAGGTAAAGAGTTGGTGGTGGTTTGCAGATGGCTAATTTAAAGAAAAATCCGGTTTTAAAATGGCTTCAAGGACTTCCCCTGCTCTGTTAAAGTATTAAAATATGTTTATGGTTAATTCTGATTCTGACCCATGTTGGGTCATGTGAATTAGAGGTGGAGTTATCCGAATGTTTCGGATTTAATTGCATTTAAATAATGTAAATAAATAAACGGCTGCTGTGGCCATTTCATATCCAACCTCGGTTGTCACGTGTCGTTATTGGGAGATGGGCAGGAAAAAGGGGTGAACAGGTTCATTAGGTAAAACATGGCATGACTCTACTTAGGCCAGTCATGAGCGATTCATCTACAGACACATTTTTATCAGGGGTGTAGAACTTCAGAAATAAATCACTTAGAAGGGTGATCTGTGGCCTTCATTTATGAAGCCGATCATAGGCTGGGTCACTTCTTGGGGGGTCTTGGGAATTGTCAGTAAAATGCATGAATCGCATTAGGGCCTCATAGTGGTTTCTGGACATCACTGCTGCAAATACAGGGGTAGCGTGGACAGCACTACAAGTCCAGTAGGACCGGACAGATGGTTTTTTAACCAAACCCATATTGAGGGTAATGCCTAAAAATTTTTTTATTTCTGGGACACTTGTGGGGCTCCACATTCTGGAGTACATAGACGCAGAACAAACTGCCTAGCATACAGAATTTGTCTGCTGGACTATCAAGTCTAGGACCGTATCGCATACAAATAAATGAAAAAAATTATAGGGGGTAAAATTTTGGATGTCAACACTTATTGGGGTACTTGGGGGGAAAATGATATTGCGGGATCCCACATCACGGGAGGGACTGCAACACTCGGCCCTGCACTTGACATCTCTATAGCGGCTGCTGTATCTGCCACCATAGGACCAGTGGCTGCTGTATCTGCCACCATAGGACCAGCGGCTGCTGTATCTGCCACCATAGGACCAGCGGCTGCTGTATCTGCCACCATAAGACTATCGGGTTCAGCGGTAGAATTACAATCGTCACTGTCGGGAACAAATTCTGAAGCGGTGTCTGTTTCGCTTTCAGAACTGTCAGAACATAGCAAGGCGTAGGCTTCCTCCGCGCTGTACATACGCTGACACATTATATTTATAGATATGTGTATATATATATGCCCTGTAAATCCTAACCCTAAAGTAAACCTAAAAACGACACAAATATTTTTTTTCTATATATAACAGACGTATACAAATTCAATAAAATAAAGCCCTAATGTAGTATGACGGCCCTAAACACTAACGCTAAACTAGCCCTAACCCTAAAGTAACGCTAATCTAGCACTAACACTAATCTAGCACTAACGCTAATCTAGGACTAACGCTAATCTAGCACTAACACTAATCTAGCACTAACACTAATCTAGCACTAACACTAATCTAGGACTAACGCTAATCTAGGACTAACGCTAATCTAGCACTAACGCTAATCTAGGACTAACACTAATCTAGGACTAACACTAATCTAGCACTAACACTAATCTAGGACTAACACTAATCTAGCACTAACACTAATCTAGGACTAACACTAATCTAGCACTAACACTAATCTAGCACTAACGCTAATCTAGCACTAATGCTAATCTAGCACTAACGTTAATCTAACACTAACACTAATCTAGCACTAACACTAATCTAGGACTAACGCTAATCTAGGACTAACGCTAATCTAGCACTAACGCTAATCTAGGACTAACACTAATCTAGCACTAACACTAATCTAGCACTAACACTAATCTAGGACTAACACTAATCTAGCACTAACACTAATCTAGGACTAACACTAATCTAGCACTAACACTAATCTAGCACTAACGCTAATCTAGCACTAATGCTAATCTAGCACTAACGTTAATCTAACACTAACGCTAATCTAGCACTAACGCTAATCTAGGACTAACGCTAATCTAGGACTAACACTAATCTAGCACTAACACTAATCTAGCACTAACACTAATCTAGCACTAATGCTAATCTAGCACTAACGCTAATCTAACACTAACGCTAATCTAGCACTAACGCTAATCTAGGACTAACGCTAATCTAACACTAACGCTAATCTAGCACTAACGCTAATCTAGGACTAACGCTAATCTAGGACTAACGCTAATCTAGCACTAACACTAATCTAGCACTAACACTAATCTAGCACTAACACTAATCTAGCACTAACGCTAATCTAGGACTAACGCTAATCTAGGACTAACACTAATCTAGCACTAACGCTAATCTAGCACTAACGCTAATCTAGCACTAACGCTAATCTAGCACTAACGCTAATCTAGCACTAACGCTAATCTAGCACTAACGCTTATCTAGGACTAACGCTAATCTAGCACTAACACTAATCTAGCACTAACACTAATCTAGGACTAACGCTAATCTAGGACTAACGCTAATCTAGGACTAACACTAATCTAGCACTAACACTAATCTAGCACTAAGGGTATGTGCACACACACTAATTACGTCCGTAATATACGGACGTATTTCGGCAGCAAGTTCCGGACCGAACTCAGTGCAGGGAGCCGGGCTCCTAGCATCATAGTTATGTACGATGCTAGGAGTCCCTGCCTCGCTGCAGGACAACTGTCCCGTACTGAAAACATGATTACAGAACGGGACAGTTGTCCTGCAGAGAGGCAGGGACCCCTAGCATCGTACATAACTATGATGCTAGGAGCCCGGCTCCCTGCACTGAGTTCGGTCCGGAACTTGGGGCCGAAATACGTCCGTATATTACGGATGTAATTAGTGTGTGTGCACATACCCTAACACTAATCTAGGACTAACACTAATCTAGCACTAACACTAATCTAGCACTAACGCTAATCTAGGACTAACACTAATCTAGCACTAACACTAATCTAGCACTAACACTAATCTAGCACTAACGCTAATCTAGGACTAACGCTAATCTAACACTAACACTAATCTAGCACTAACACTAATCTAGCACTAACGCTAATCTAGGACTAACACTAATCTAGCACTAACACTAATCTAGCACTAACACTAATCTAGCACTAACACTAATCTAGCACTAACACTAATCTAGCACTAACACTAATCTAACACTAACGCTAATCTAGCACTAACGCTAATCTAGGACTAACGCTAATCTAACACTAACACTAATCTAGCACTAACACTAATCTAGCACTAACGCTAATCTAGGACTAACGCTAATCTAGCACTAACGGTAATCTAGCACTAACGCTAATCTAGCACTAACGCTAATCTAGCACTAACGCTAATCTAGCACTAACGCTAATCTAGGACTAACGCTAATCTAGCACTAACGCTAATCTAGCACTAACGCTAATCTAGCACTAACGCTAATCTAGGACTAACGCTAATCTAACACTAACACTAATCTAGCACTAACGCTAATCTAGCACTAACGCTAATCTAGGACTAACACTAATCTAGCGCTGACACTAATCTAACACTAACGCTAATCTAGCACTAACGCTAATCTAGCACTAACGCTAAACTAGCACTAACGCTAATCTAACACTAACGCTAATCTAGCACTAACGCTAATCTAGGACTAACGCTAATCTAGGACTAACACTAATCTAGCACTAACGCTAATCTAGCACTAACGCTAATCTAGCACTAACGCTAATTAACACTAACGCTAATCTAGCGCTGACACTAATCTAACACTAACGCTAATCTAGCACTAACACTAATCTAGCACTAACGCTAATCTAACACTAATGCTAATCTAGCACTAACGCTAATCTAGCACTAACGCTAATCTAGCACTAACGTTAATCTAGCACTAACGCTAATCTAGCACTAACGCTAATCTAGCACTAACGGTAATCTAGCACTAACGCTAATCTAGCACTAACGCTAATCTAGGACTAACGCTAATCTAGCACTAACGCTAATCTAGCACTAACGGTAATCTAGCACTAACGCTAATCTAGCACTAACGCTAATCTAGGACTAACGCTAATCTAGCACTAACGCTAATCTAGCACTAACGCTAATCTAGCACTAACGCTAATCTAGCACTAACGCTAATCTAGGACTAACGCTAATCTAACACTAACCTAGCACTAACGCTAATCTAGCACTAACGCTAATCTAGGACTAACACTAATCTAGCGCTGACACTAATCTAACACTAACGCTAATCTAGCACTAACGCTAATCTAGCACTAACGCTAAACTAGCACTAACGCTAATCTAACACTAACGCTAATCTAGCACTAACGCTAATCTAGGACTAACGCTAATCTAGGACTAACGCTAATCTAGGACTAACGCTAATCTAGCACTAACGCTAATCTAGCACTAACGCTAATCTAGCACTAACGCTAATCTAACACTAACGCTAATCTAGCGCTGACACTAATCTAACATTAACGCTAATCTAGCACTAACACTAATCTAGCACTAACGCTAATCTAACACTAATGCTAATCTAGCACTAACGCTAATCTAGCACTAACGCTAATCTAGCACTAACGCTAATCTAGCACTAACGTTAATCTAGATTAGTGCTAGATTAGTGTCAGCGCTAGATTAGCGTTAGTGTTAGATTAGCGTTAGTGCTAGATTAGTGTTAGTGCTAGATTAGTTAGTGCTAGATTAGCGTTAGTGCTAGATTAGCGTTAGTGCTAGATTAGTGTTAGTGCTAGATTAGTGTTAGATTAGTGTCAGCGCTAGATTAGCGTTAGTGCTAGATTAGCGTTAGTGCTAGATTAGCGTTAGTGCTAGATTCGCGTTATTATCAAAGAGATCACCTGATCAGGGACCAGTCACAACGGTCCCTGATTGTTGCTGTGCCAGCTGCCGACACAGGCAAGTTATGCACAGCGCATGCGTGTGCCATTTTGGGGGGGGATCGGAGGAGGGGGGAATCGGACAGGGGGAGGATCGGACGTGGGAGGGGGGAGGAACACTAATTACCCGTTCTCTCTCCTCTCTAAGGAGTTATTCCATGAGAGGAGAGAGAAATGGTAACGATCTGCCGCTTTACCGTGAACGCCGTGAAATAACGATTCACGGCGATCACGTGACCAGAGACCACTCGTGACGGTCTCTGGTCGTTGCTCCGAACACTCAGCTACCTCCGGTAGCAGAGAGAACGGAGCTCTGATCTTTCGTTTCGGCGCTACTTTAGGCTAAAGCAATCACGTGAAAAGTCGTCGCCTTAGCCTAAATCCCCTTAGTGACCAACGTGAAAAGGCGTATGGTTGGTCACTAAGGGGTTAACGAAGAAGAATCCAGCCCCAGCCGGGGAGGGAGACTTTCGTATCAAACCCCTCTCCAAATTCTCCTTGATATAGGCTGACATAGATAAAGTCTCTGGCAAGGAGAGAGGATATACCCGTCCACGGGGGAGATAGGCATTAGGAACCAGTTCAATGGGGCAGTCATAAGTCCGATGTGGAGGCAGCGTCTCAGCCTCCCTTTTGCTGAAGTCATCCGCAAACTGAGCAAACTGGGGAGGCAGTCCCGCCAACGACTGAGGCAGAGGAGGCTTGACAGGATGGATCTGCAACAGACAACAACCATGGCACTCGGAGCCCCATTGGAGAACCTCTCCAGAATTCCAATCCTGGACTGGGGCATGTAGTCAAAGCCAAGGCAGGCCCAGTAGAACAGGATTGATGGTCTTGGGGAACACAAGGAAAGAAATTAGTTCAGAGTGAAGTACTCCAACCTGGAGCTTCAACGGCTTGGTTTCAGAAATGATGGGATCCGGCAGAGGCAGTCCATTAACCGAGGCAACAGCCAAAGACGTCTCTAGGGGAACTGTGGGCAGCTGAAGATGATCCACAAGCTCTTTCTGGATGAAGTTTGCAGCAGAGCCAGAGTCAAGATAGGCAGAGACCCGATGGGTCCTCTCTCCGGATACTATGGTCACAGGAATAGTCAACTTGGAGCAGAATGCTTTATTAGGTACCGTTCCATCTAGGGTTGTCTCTCCAACCAATCCTAGGCAATGGGGTCTCTGGGGACACAGACGCACAATATGGCCTCCGAGACCGCAATACAGACAAAGTAAAGAAGTGCGTTTGTGTTGTTTCTCCGGGGTAGACAATTTGACATAATTACCCTGCATAGGATCCTCTGGTGAGACAACTGAGGAGGGTTGCTGGAAAGTAGGATCCAGCCTAGGAAGTTCTCTCTCCCGGAGACCCGGTTAGGAACGCTCCCGGATCCTCATGTCAACCCGGGAAGCGAGTAGGATAAGATCGTCCAGGGTAGATGGCAGATCGCGAACAGTCAGCTCGTCCTTAATCCCCGAAGACAGTCCCTGCCAGAATGTGGCCACCAAAGCCTCGTTGTACCAGGTGAATTCAGCAGCCAGGATACGAAACTGAATAGCATACTCGCCCAGGCAGAGGTCTCCCTAGTGTAGGGTCAGCAGGGATGCAGCCGCTGAAGAAACTCTCCCTAGTTCCTCAAAGATCGAGCGGAAGGTCTGGGTTAGCCCATGCCAGGGCTTTGCTAGTAAGGAGAGAGATGATGAAGGCGATCCTGCCGTTAAACCGAAGAGAAGGACCTGGCATGTAGTCTGAAGTGGATCTGGCAGTGATTTAAAAATCCCCTGCAGGTCCTCGGGTCTCCGTCATAGCGTGGAGGTAGCGGCAAGAAGCACAGGGGACTGGTACGGACAGGAAATGTAGCAGGAGGAACAGCAGGAATGGGTGCGGTGACGACTGTGGTTGGAGCAGGCAGCCAATGGGCTCTGGCGTTCACTGACAGGAGTTGGTCTTGCCGTGAATGGTGGTCTTGCATCTCGGCCAGCATGGCTTGTGTCGTCAACACTGGCGTAGCTATAGAGGTCGCAGCGGTCGCAATTGCGACTGGGCCCCGAAGCCAGGGGGGCCCACGGCCCCCCTGCACCACATCAATAAAAAGTTACTATAGTAACTCGGGCCGCGGGCCCCTGTTACTATAGTAACATACTTTACTTACCTTTCTGGTTCCGGATCGCAGCGGAGGTCCTGACGTCAAGCGCTGTGCGCAGCGCATGACGTCTTAGCGCTATGCGCCGCGCACAGCATCGAGACGACAGAACTCCCGCCGCGGCCAAAGAGGAAGGTAAGCTTAGCCCTGACTGGTGGGGCCCGACTCCCGGGACCCGCCAATCAGCTGTTTTGAAGGGGCCGAGGCACTCGTACGAGAGCTGCTCCCCTTCATTCCGGTCACACTGTGAATCCGTGTCGGCGATTCACAGTGTGAGCGAGTAGTGAAATGAAGGGGAAGCAGCTCTCGTACGAGTGCTGCGGCCCCTTCAAAACAGCTGATTTGCGGGTCCCGAGAGAATTTTCATAACCAGCCAGATACAACACAGCAGCAGCAGGCAGCATTACAAGGGTGGGAAGGGCCACTGTTTTTGGCCTTCCCCAGCCTAATACTATCAGCCTGCGGCCACCCCGGTGCCTGCCCGTCACTACAGATGGTCGGGTACTGGTTCGTACCCGGCTCTTCCAAGTACTCCTGGTGGCGGTGGGTACCGGGGTAATAATGGGGGTTAGTGTAGCCTCTGCACCGGCTAACATTAAGCCCCGCCTTAGTAATGGAGGTTGTCAATCATCCAGCGGCCATTACTAAGGCGGTGATAATAAAGTTTAAAAAGATACAAGCACATAGAAAAAATATTTTATTGAAATAAAAAAACACAATCCTCATTAACCATTTTATTGAGAATAAAAAAAACGCCGTCATTGAAGTCCTCGAATCCGAAGTCCAACAACCGAACCTGTAAAAAAAACACAAACACACAAAAATAATCAGTAACACATAAAGAAGCAAAATTATTATTCTTACCTTTCCTGGGTCCAGCGCTGGAGCCGCAATGTCAGCGAGCTGGGCCCTGTATCCAATCATGTGTGATACTGTCTGCTGAGCTGTGTATCTAATCCAATCATGTGTGATACTGTCTGCTGGGCCCTGTATCTAATCCTATCATGTGTGATACTGTCTGCTGAGCTGCTGTATCTAATCCTATCATGTGTGATACTGTCTGCTGAGCTGTGTATCTAATCCAATCATGTGTGATACTGTCTGCTGGGCCCTGTATCTAATTCTATCATGTGTGATACTGTCTGCTGGGCCCTATATCTAATCCGATCATGTGTGATACTGTCTGCTGAGCCACTGTATCTAATCCTATCATGTGTGATACTGCCTTCTGAGCCACTGTATCTAATCCTATCATGTGTGGTACTGTCTGCTGAGCCACTGTATCTAATCCTATCATGTGTGATACTGTCTGCTGAGCCACTGTATCTAATCCTATCATGTGTGATACTGCCTTCTGAGCCACTGTATCTAATCCTATCATGTGTGGTACTGTCTGCTGAGCCACTGTATCTAATCCTATCATGTGTGATACTGTCTGCTGAGCCAATGTATCCAGTGGCGGATTATCATTAGGGCGTTTCGGGCGGTCGCCCGGGGCCCAAGACTGCCAGGGGGCCCAGCGAGCCTATGACCGCCCGAACCCCCTCATGCCCAGTGGCGTCGCTAGCACCGGAGGGAGCCCCGGTGCCAGGACCGCACCTGTCAGGCGAGGGGAGCTTTGCTTCTACTTAGCAGCCGTGGTCTGTGCTGCTTTAGAAGCTCCCCCTCCAGCCCCCCTTCCCTGCTCTAAACATCTCTGCTGCTAGCTGTCGGGACATGGGGGAGGGGAGACTGTCGGCGGGCTCTGTGCTGTGAGCAGGAGAAGAGCTGCAGTGAAGACATAAAAGGTAAGTGCATGTGTGTTTAATATCCATATTCATGTATGTTTAATGTCCATATTCATGTGTGTTTAATATCCATATTCATGTATGTTTAATGTCCATATTAATGTATGTTTAATGTCCATATTCATGTGTGTTTAATGTCCATATTAATGTATGTTTAATGTCCATATTCATGTATGTTTAATGTCCATATTCATGTATGTTTAATGTCCATATTCATGTGTTTACAAGGTGTACTTTGTGTATAATGTGCATACTCGTGTATAATGTGCCTACTTAGTGTATAATGTGCATACTCGTGTGTACTTTGTGTACTATGCATACTTTGTGTATAATGTGCCTACTTTGTGTACTTTGTGCATAATGTGTGTACTTTGTGTACTGTGCGTACTTTGTTCATAATGTGCGTACTTTGTACTGTGCGTACTTTGTGCATAATGTGCGTACTTTGTGCATAATGTGCGTACTTTGTGCGTACTTTGTGCATAATGTGCCTACTTTGTGCATAATGTGCGTACTTTGTGCGTACTTTGTGCATAATGTGCCTACTTTGTGCATAATGTGCGTACTTTGTGCATAATGTGCGTACTTTGTGCATAATGTGCGTACTTTGTGCATAATGTGCCTACTTTGTGCATAATGTGCGTACTTTGTGCATAATGTGGTACTTTGTGTACTGTGCATACTTTGTGCATAATCTGCGTACTTTGTGTACTTTGTGCATAATGTGCGTACTTTGTGCATAATGTGCCTACTTTGTGCATAATGTGCGTACTTTGTGTACTTTGTGCATAATGTGCGTACTTTGTGCATAATGTGCGTACTTTGTGCATAATGTGGTACTTTGTGTACTGTGCATACTTTGTGCATAATGTGCCTACTTTGTGCATAATGTGCGTACTTTGTGCATAATGTGCGTACTTTGTGCATAATGTGCCTACTTTGTGCATAATGTGCGTACTTTGTGCATAATGTGCCTACTTTGTGCATAATGTGCGTACTTTGTGCATAATGTGGTACTTTGTGTACTGTGCATACTTTGTGCATAATGTGCGTACTTTGTGCATAATGTGCATACTTTGTGTACTTTGTGCATAATGTGCGTACTTTGTGCATAATGTCCTTACTTTGTGCATAATGTGCGTACTTTGTGCATAATATGGTACTTTGTGTACTGTGCGTACTTTGTGCATAATGTGCCTACTTTGTGTACTTTGTGCATAATGTGGTACTTTGTGTACTTTGTGCATAATGTGCCTACTTTGTGTACTTTGTGCATAATGTGGTACTTTGTGTACTTTGTGCATAATGTGCGTACTTTGTGCATAATGTGCGTACTTTGTGCATAATGTGCGTACTTTGTGCATAATGTGCGTACTTTGTGTACTTTGTGCATAATGTGCGTACTTTGTGCATAATTTGCGTACTTTGTGCATAATGTGCCTACTTTGTGTACTTTGTGCATAATGTGGTACTTTGTGTACTGTGCGTACTTTGTGCATAATGTGCGTACTTTGTGCATAATGTGCCTACTTTGTGTACTGTGTGTACTTTGTGCATAATGTGCGTACTTTGTGCATAATGTGCGTACTTTGTGCATAATGTGCCTACTTTGTGCATAATGTGCCTACTTTGTGTACTAGTGTTTAGGTAGTGTTAGCAATAGTTACGGCGCGGCAGGGTGGTGGTGGAGAAGGGGGGCCCAAGTTTGGGTAACAGCCCAGGGCCCATGGTCTTCTTAATCCGCCACTGAATGTATCTAATCCTATCCATAGTTTATAGGGTCGTAGTGCTATAGATATGCTATGCTGTCTCATATACACACTTTTTTTGGGGCGGACACATATGTATTGGGGCTATTTCCCCAGACATTTTAAGCCCTGAGGGTACGTTCACACGGCAGCGTCCGTTACGGCTGAAATTACGGTGCTGTTTTCAGGAGAAAACAGCACCGTAATGGCATGTGCAGGCGTCTTTTCGCTGCGTCCATTACGGACGTAATTGGAGCTGTTTTTCTATGGAGTCCATGGAAAACGGCTCCATTTACGTCTGAAGAAGTGACAGGCACTTCATTGACGCGGGCGTCTTTTTTACGCGCCGCCTTTTGACAGCGGCGCGTAAAAAAAAATGACCGTCGGCACAGAACATCGTAAGACCCATTCAAATGAATGGGCAGATGTTTGCCAACGCTTTTGAGCCGCATTTTCGGACGTAATTCAATGCTAAAACGCCCGAATTACGTCCGTAAATAGGGTGTGTGAACCCAGCCTTAGTGACGCCCCCGGCTGCTAGTGCTGCATTGTTGGGTCACTTAGGAGACCCAGCGATGCAGCTGAAAGCTGCGGACCGTCGGCCATGAGAAGTTTGCGGGGGGGGGGGGCCAGTAAGAATTTTTGCATCGAGGCCCATGAGCCTTTAGCTACGCCCCTGGTCGTCAAGGTCTCAGGTTGACTAGTGGGGTCCATGGCCTGAGCATACTGTCACTGTTTGTGGGTTTGTGGACCCACTAGGCCGTACCGCCGTAGCGGGGAGGCAGCTGGCCAAACAACAGGGAACCCCAGCAATACAAAGTCCCGCACAAGGGTACATGGATAGTCCAGACCGTGGCCGCAACTCTGGCACTGATGGAGATGGGTGCAGCTGGTAACGCCAGACGTAGCGGATGACACAGATGCCACAGGTTGCGCCAGACGTGGCGAATCCCTCTGGACGTGGCAGATGACACAGGACGTGGCGGATGACACAGATGCCACAGGTTGCGCCAGACGTGGCGAATCCCTCTCGACATGGCAGATGACACAGGACGTGGCGGATGACACAGATGCAGTGGACACGACTCCTACTAGTCGGCACAGGAGCAAGGACACAGCACGGGATACAGGAACAGGTAACAGGGCACGGGTAACAACTGGAACGGGAAACACTAAGGGACCATTTGCAAAACAGACTTGGAAATTACTAACAACACTCAGGCAAGGATTAGACAGGCTGGGGCGCTCTTATAATCCAGGAAATCATGTGTGATGATGATGCTGATTTCCTACATTTTCACATGCTGGCCCTTTAAGAGCGGGACGAGCGTGCGCGCACACCCTACGGGACATAGCGGACCGGAGCGGAAGTGAGCGCTGGCGTCTGCTGGGAAGGAGATGGGGACCAGCGCTCACATATCCATGGCTGCGGGTATCAGGAGGTGAGTGGACCCGACGGCCCGCAGCCATGGACGCTACATCCTACATCTCAATCCCAAGCAGCTACATCTCACTCCCTTAATGCGTGCGATCCCTGGATGGTGATGGATTCTGGGCCGAGAGAATACACAATGTCAAAACATTCTCTCGTATTGACTACTTTCTGATATCCTCCCCCCTCTGTTTGAGTCACATTATTCATCGCGTATACATCCAATCGCCATATCGGACCATGCTCCAATGACATAGTCATTATCCTTATCCCCATCCAATGTGAGAACTAGAATTTGGAGATTTCCTGCGTACATGGCGGACTCTGATGACTTTAGACAGCATTTCCAAATGCATTGGAGTCAATTCTTAGGGTATGTTCACACGGCCTATTTTCAGACGTAATTCGGGCGTACGCCATAGATTCCTCGGCATATAACCAAACTGTTTATCAGACGGCCAGACATATTTTGGACACTTTTGTCCACGATGAATCCCATTGGCTGGTAAAACACACGGATAACAGATTCTATAGGTGGGGGAACAGAACTGGAAAATGTGCCCGCTACCCTCACTAAACAGAAACCCATTTTATTCCTACGGCCCCCTACCACAGGTGCGATCGTCACCAATTCCTCTGATATCGCACAGATTTTTTCGGAGTATTATGAAGATCTTTATAGAGCTACCCCGGCATCCTTCCCGGATATTAACGCCTTCACGGACACAATAAATTGACCCTCATTATCTGAAGCTCGACAATGCTTGTTGAATTCGGACATACAGGAGGAGTAAGTGAGACGAGCTATCTCTCTGATCTCCAATGGTCAAACACCGGGTCCAGACAGCTTCCCTGCGGAATATTATAAAATCCTGGCTCCCCAAATAATCCCCACACTAACTAATTTATTCAACGACACCTTCATATGCCAAATGCCCATTGACCGATTCATCGAGTCTCGCACAGTTCTCTTGCCAAAACCAAATAAAGACCCTTCTCTGGGCCAATTTCACTACTCAACCAAGGCTATAAATTATTGGCGAGAATATTGGCCGATAGACTCCAGATTGTTCTCCCCGATCTTCTATGCGGAGCTCAAATGGGTTTCACACAAGGCAGGACTAGCATTAAAAATATAAGATCTGCTATTGCTGCCACGGTCATGGCTCAGGATCGAGATCAACCAGTTAATATGTTGATGAGCCTGGATGCTGAGAAGGCCTTTGACACAGCCGCCTGGCCCTTTTCTCGATGTATTGAGGAGAACAAAACTCGGGTCGACTGTTACTCAATTTATACAGCCCCTCCGTGTTGGTTGTGCGACTAGTGTGATGGTCAATGGGGATACCACTGCCCCGATAGATATTTTTTTAGAGGCACTAAACAGGTCTGTCCCCTATCCCCCCTCCTTAGACCCCCTTTTGCGTCATCTTTCCCAGACACCTACCTTCCGGGCAATCAAAACACATAATATTGAACTAAAAGTGGCCGACTTTGCAGATGATATTTTGCTAGCAGTGCTGGTCCTAGACCCTCTTCTGCGTGAATTGGAGGGGGTGGGCCGACTGTCAGGTTACACCCTGAACCTAGGTAAGACAGAAACGATGCTATTGAAAGGCCCTTCCCAAATTTGGAGTCACAGAACTTCCCTTTTAAAAGGAACTCTCAGGCCCTCACGTATCTGGGAGTTTGAATCCCAAAACGCCCGTCCGCGCTCAATAGAACCAATATATCCCATTACATATCCGACACTCCTCTCCTGGAAACACTTCTTATCTGGGCAGGGGCTAATCTACTCAAAATGACGGCATTTCTGCGCCTTTTATATCTCTTTCACACCCTCCCAATTTACCTCACCCCCAAAGATCAACGCAGAATTAATTATCATTACAGAACCTTTATTTGAGGCGGGAAAGGATCCCGAATAGCCTATATAATCCTACTACAGCCCAGGGGCAATGGGGGTATTATCTTTCCCAATATTAAACACTATAACCTAGCGGGACTGTTTCGTTATATCTCTGATTGGATCCACAACACCTCCGTATACACCTCCGCACCTCTTGACTCGGAGTTGTTCATGGGAAGGGCTCTATCGGTACTCTTGCATCTTCCTTATGGGAGCTGGCCAATGGAAACAAGGGCCAACCCTTTACTTTTTACTACATTACCAACTTATCCATGTTTCTTTAGATGACTCCCAAACCCCCCCTAACCAAATGGCAAACAGATGACCAAACACTCACCTACACAAACATTTTGGCGGCCTTGACACGGGCACATCAAATTCTCCCTTCGGCTCCTTTCCCGGAGATGAGATTGAAAGTCACGCATAGGTCTTACCCAACGCCGCACATAGGGCACAAAATTGTCATCTAGCAAATCCTCGCACTGCTTCAAATGTCATACATCGGAGGCTAACCTCTACCGTTGTCTATGGTCCTGCCCCAACATTCCAGAATACAATGATTCACCTCTGAACACCTCACAAATTTTGTTCCCGATACAGCATTGTGGGCAATCTTTGGATACCTAGACCCTGATACACACCACTGTTCCCCGCCGGGGGCACAGACTACTGCATTACGTGGCGGCAGCAGGGGTACAGGCTATCCTGCAAACTTGGCTTCACGCCTTTCAAAATATTTCTCGACTAACTTTCTTACCTGTTGAAGATGGATCGGATGGAAACATCTCTCCATAAAGAGCGAAAGGTCAAACAATTTTTCGATACCTGGGAATCCTTTATTTCCCTCCTCCCGCGGAAGGTGCACATGAAAATAAAACGCTGTTTTGACTCCACGATATGGTTTCGAGAACAGTTGCTCATGGGGAATACACTTATATTGTGATATGTTTACTATTAATTGAGGAGTTGTCGGGGATTCGGATTCTCATGGTGCCTACGGGGGGTCGCGCCTCTGATCGGTCTACTGGCGATCTCCTTCCTCGCGGGAGAACTCTTGGAAGACATATCGGTGGGACTGGCACAGGGTGGTTGGCTGGTTCCCTGCCCGTGCTTTCATTCTCACTGGTGCGGAGGACCATGCGAGGAGGGGGGAGGCGAGCCTGTAGTTCGTTTAATTTGTATAGCCCCTCACCTGACCTATTTAATCTATTGATATTGCGAGCTTAGTGGTTATAGTTATGACTTATGTTTTGTTTATTTGTTTTTGTTTTTTTCTGTCACCCCCCCCCCCCCCCCCGACTACATGGATGTCCAAAATGGTCCGGTCATATTTGTCTGACATTTATTGAGAAATACTTGCCGTTTTGGATGCATCTTTGTTGTATTTTCGTGATGCTTCTTATTCTTTTGTTTTAGCTTTATTATTATCTTTTATGTTACTCATCCCCCATCCCCTCTTTACGTTTTGTATCCCTTATTGAAAAATTTTAATAAAAACAATTTTGAAAAAAAACAAAAAACGTCTGAAAATATGGCGCTGTTTTCAAGCCATTAGTGATTTTCGTGTCGTTTTTCGCTGGCGTTTTATACGCCCGTTTTTGGAGCTTTTTTCAATAGAGTCGATGAACAACAGCTCCAAAAACGTCCCAAGAACTGTCCTGAACTTCTTTTTCGCAGCCGTTCTTTTACACGGCCGTTTTGAAAAACGGCCGCGTAAAAAAAACGGCCGATCGGAACAAAACGCCATATTTCCCATTGCAATCAATGGGCAGATGTTTGGAGGCGTTCTGCTTCCGATTTTTCGGCTGTTTTTCGGGCATCTACGGCCCGAAAAACAGCCGAAAATAGGCCGTGTGAACATACCCTTAGAATCGAGGCCAAAAAGTTCAATCTTGTTTCTCACAGTCTGCGAGTCCTTTGGAGGATTTTCTTGTAAACTGCAGGCGGCTTTCGTGTGTCTTAGGCTGGGTTCACACGAGCGTGCGCAAAAGCCACTTAACAGCTCCGTGTGGCTGCAGCATATGATGCGCGGCTGCGTGCTTTTCGCGCAGCCGCCATCATAATGACACTCCGTTTGGATGTTTGTAAACAGAAACGCACGTGGTGCTTTGCTGTTTTCATTCATCCTTTTGACAGCTGTTGCGCGAATCACGCAGTTCGCACGGAAGTGCTTCCGTGCGGCTTGCGTTGTTTTCACGCACCCATTGACTTCAATGGGTTCATGATGCGCGAAAAACGCCCAAACAACGGACATGTCGTGACTTTTTTTCAGCGGACTCACGCTGATTAAAAATCACGGACATGTCTGCACGGCCCCATAGACTAATATAGGTCCGTGCAACGCGCGGTCGACCTTCCGGAAGTTTCTCCCATCTGCACACAGGATCTTTGGGGCTCAGCCAGAGTGACCATTGGGTTCTTGGTCTCCTCTCTTACCAAGGCCCTTCTCTCGCGATTACTTAGTTTGGTGGGGCGGCTCTAGGAAGAGTTCTGCTTGTTCCAAACTTCTTCCATTTAAGAATTATGGAGGCCTCTGACCACTTGGGAGCTTTCAGTGCAGCAGAAATTTTTCTGTACCCTTCACCAGAGCCTGTCTCTTTGCTCTACAGGCCGTTCTTTCCTCCCCATGGCTTGGTTTTTGCTCTGATATACATTGTCAGCTGTGACCTTATATAGACAGGGGGTGTGTCTTTCCAAATCATGTCCAATCAAATGAATTTACCACAGGTGAACTTTAACCCTTTTACGTCGGTAATCTGTAGATTTACGTCGTGAAAGGGTGTTTAAAGATAGAAGTAGAGCGGACGCCATATACCCTGCCGGGGTCTCTGCTGTGTTACACAACAGGGACCCAGCGGCAATGCGTGCGCTCAGAAAAAATTCTGATCGCAAGCATGTAACCCCTTCGATGCCAGTGTCAGATGTGACCTCCGGCATCTGAGGGGTTCTTACTGACCCTTCGACTTCGGGGCCTGTCACCGGCTCCTACGCGGCAATATCGCGGGAGCCTTGTGAACGCTCCCGGTGGCAGCTCTCAATAGCAATGCAATGATTATGCCATAGAATGCAATATCACAAAAGCGATCTAACGATCGCAAGTTCAAGCCCCCTAGGGGAGCTAAATAAAGGTGTAACAAATGAACATCTTTCCACGTACAAAAAGTCGCCTCACACAGCTCCGTAAACAGAAATATTAAAAAAGTTACGAGGGTCACAATATAGCGATGCAGAAAAAGTTTCGTTTCTTTCAAACTTTTTCATTTTTTTTAAAGGTCCTAAAACATAACGAAAACGATATAATTTTGATATCACCGTGATCGTACTGACCCGCAGAATAAAGGTAACGCCTCATTGTCACCGTAGAGGGAACGTCGTAAACATTAAACTCATAAGAAAATGGAGGAACTGCTGTTTTTTTCCAATTCCACCCCATTCTGAATTTTTTTCCAGCTTCCCAGTACATCGCACATAATATTCAATGGTACCATTAGAAAGGACAACTTGTCCCGTAAAAATGAAGCCCTCACATGGCCCCGTCAACGAAAAAAAGAAATACAAATATGACCTTTTGAAGGCGGGGGAGGAAAATACAAAAAAGAGGAAAAGCAAAAAAACGAAAATGAGTCTGGTCCTGAAAGGGTTAATCAAGGTGTAGAAACATTTCACAGGTGACCTAGAGAAACGGGAGGCACCGGAGCGAAATGTCAAGTGTCACGGAAAAGGGTCCGACTACATCTACACGTGAAAGTATAGCTCTTCATTTTTAACAAATGTGCAAAAATGTTGAAAATTCTGTTTTCACTTTATTTTCAAGTTGGAATACGACTGGGTGTATATAGGGGCAGTGAGCTGTATATAAGGACTGGGTGTATATAGAGGCAGTGAGCTGTATATAAGGACTGGGTGTATATAGAGGCAGTGAGCTGTATATAAGGACTGGGTGTATATAGGGGCAGTGAGCTGTATATAAGGACTGAGTGTATATAGGGGCAGTGAGCGGTATATAAGGACTGAGTGTATATAGGGGCAGTGAGCGGTATATAAGGACTGGGTGTATATAGAGGCAGTGAGCGGTATATAAGGACTGGGTGTATATAGGGGCAGTGAGCTGTATATAAGGACTGAGTGTATATAGGGGCAGTGAGCGGTATATAAGGACTGGGTGTATATAGAGGTAGTGAGCTGTATATAAGGACTGGGTGTATATAGGGGCAGTGAGCTGTATATAAGGACTGAGTGTATATAGGGGCAGTGAGCGGTATATAAGGACTGGGTGTATATAGAGGCAGTGAGCGGTATATAAGGACTGGGTGTATAAAGAGGCAGTGAGCGGTATATAAGGACTGGGTGTATATAGAGGCAGTGAGCGGTATATAAGGACTGGGTGTATATAGCGGCAGTGAGCTGTATAGAAGGACTGGGTGCATATAGAGTCAGTGAGCTGTATATAAGGACTGGGTGCATATAGAGTCAGTGAGCTGTATATAAGGACTGGGTGTATATAGAGGCAGTGAGATGTATATAAGGACTGGGTGTATATAGAGGCAGTGAGCTGTATATAAGGACTGGGTGTATATAGAGGCAGTGAGCTGTATATAAGGACTGGGTGTATATAGGGGCAGTGAGCGGTATATAAGGACTGGGTGTATATAGGGGCAGTGAGAGGTATATAAGGACTGGGTGTATATAGAGGCAGTGAGCTGTATATAAGGACTGGGTGTATATAGAGGCAGTGAGCTGTATATAAGGACTGGGTGTATATAGAGGCAGTGAGCTGTATATAAGGACTGAGTGTATATAGGGGCAGTGAGCTGTATATAAGGACTGGGTGTATATAGAGGCAGTGAGCTGTATATAAGGACTGGGTGTATATAGAGGCAGTGAGCTGTATATAAGGACTGAGTGTATATAGGGGCAGTGAGCTGTATATAAGGGCTGGGTGTATATAGAGGCAGTGAGTGGTATATAACGACTGGGTGTATATAGAGGCAGTGAGTGGTATATAAGGACTGAGTGTATATAGGGGCAGTGAGCTGTATATAAGGGCTGGGTGTATATAGAGGCAGTGAGCGGTATATAAGTACTGGGTGTATATAGAGGCAGTGAGCTGTATATAAGGACTGGGTGTATATAGAGGCAGTGAGTGGTATATAAGGACTGGGTGTATATAGAGGCAGTGAGAGGTATATATGAACAGGGTGTATATAGTGGCAGTGAGCTGTATATAAGGACTGGGTGTATATAGAGGCAGTGAGCTGTATATAAGGACTGGGTGTATATAGGGGCAGTAAGCTGTATATAAGGACTGGGTGTATATAGGGGCAGTGAGCGGTATATAAGGACTGGGTGTATATAGAGGCAGTGAGCTGTATATAAGGACTGGGTGTATATAGAGGCAGTGAGAGGTATATATGGACAGGGTGTATATAGAGGCAGTGAGCGGTATATAAGGACTGGGTGTATATAGGGGCAGTGAGCTGTATATAAGGACTAGGTGTATATAGGGGCAGTAAGCTGTATATAAGGACTGGGTGTATATAGGGGCAGTGAGAGGTATATATGGACAGGGTGTATATAGAGGCAGTGAGCGGTATAGAAGGACTGGGTGTATATAGGGGCAGTGAGCTATATATAAGGACTGGGTGTATATAGAGGCAGTGAGAGGTATATATGGACAGGGTGTATATAGAGGCAGTGAGCGGTATAGAAGGACTGGGTGTATATAGGGGCAGTGAGCTATATATAAGGACTGGGTGTATATAGAGGCAGTGAGAGGTATATATGGACAGGGTGTATATAGAGGCAGTGAGCGGTATATAAGAACTGGGTGTATATAGGGGCAGTGAGCTGTATATAAGGACCGGGTGTATATAGGGGCAGTGAGCTGTATATAAGAACTGGGTGTATATAGGAGCAGTGAGCGGTATATAAGGACTGGGTGTATATAGAGGCAGTGAGCTGTATATAAGGACTGGGTGTATATAGAGGCAGTGAGCTGTATATAAGGACTGGGTGTATATATAGGGGCAGTGAGTTGTATATAAGGACTGGGTGTATATAGAGGCAGTGAGCTGTATATAAGGACTGGGTGTATATAGGGGCAGTGAGCTGTATATAAGGACTGGGTGTATATAGGGGCAGTGAGCGGTATATAAGGACTGGGTGTATATAGGGGCAGTGAGCGGTATATAAGGACTGGGTGTATATAGAGGCAGTGAGCTGTATATAAGGACTGGGTGTATATAGAGGCAGTGAGCTGTATATAAGGACTGGGTGTATATAGGGGCAGTGAGCTGTATATAAGGACTGGGTGTATATAGAGGCAGTGAGCGGTATATAAGGACTGGGTGTATATAGGGGCAGTGAGCGGTATATAAGGACTGGGTGTATATAGAGGCAGTGAGCGGTATATAAGGACTGGGTGTATATAGGGGCAGTGAGCGGTATATAAGGACTGGGTGTATATAGAGGCAGTGAGCTGTATATAAGGACTGGGTGTATATAGAGGCAGTGAGCTGTATATAAGGACTGGGTGTATATAGAGGCAGTGAGAGGTATATATGAACAGGGTGTATATAGTGGCAGTGAGCTGTATATAAGGACTGGGTGTATATAGGGGCAGTGAGCTGTATATAAGGACTGGGTGTATATAGGGGCAGTGAGCTGTATATAAGGACTGGGTGTATATAGGGGCAGTGAGCTGTATATAAGGACTGGGTGTATATAGGGGCAGTTAGTTGTATATAAGGACTGGGTGTATATATAGGGGCAGTGAGCTGTATATAAGGACTGGGTGTATATAGTGGCAGTGAGCGGTATATAAGGACTGGGTGTATATAGAGGCAGTGAGCTGTATATAAGGACTGGGTGTATATAGGGGCAGTGAGCTGTATATAAGGACTGGGTGTATATAGGGGCAGTGAGCTGTATATAAGGACTGGGTGTATATAGAGGCAGTGAGTTGTATATAAGGACTGGGTGTATAAAGGGCAGTGAGCTGTATATAAGGACAGGGTGTATATAGAGGTAGTGAGCGGTATATAAGGACAGGGTGTATATAGGGCAGTGAGCTGTATATAAGGACTGGGGTGTATATAGAGGCAGTGAGCTGTATATAAGGACTAGGTGTATATAGAGATAAAACAGAAAAACCACGGCGCCACCTTGCGCAGATCAGTCGGTAAAGGTGAGACAATGATGCCGTATTACAGGTATTATGCTCACCTAAGTAAAGGTTTTAACAGGCATATAAGAAATCCACAGTGCTGCTGCCAGATCCGATTCGGCATCCAATAGGGACCGCTTAGGAGGAGAGTTTATGCAGGAGAAAAGAGGATCATTCCAAGGGCGCTGCTGTGTGGTGATAAGGATATGAGCGAAGTACGGAGATAATCGTAATAAAAGGAGTTTATTCGAATGAGTGGCTACGCGTTTCGACGATGAACAATCGTCTTCATCAGGTGTATATAGGGGCAGTGAGTTGTATATAAGGACTGGGTGTATATAGAGGCAGTGAGCGGTATATAAGGACTGGGTGTTATAACCGCCACTGCCCTATATACACCGTCAT
>NW_027463627.1:0-82191 GCF_050947455.1 Rhinoderma darwinii
GATTTTTCCCAGGCGAGCTATTCACAAGTAAATCCTAGACGCTCGATCTTGGTTACTTTCGCTTTCGCGGCTGGCAGCAAAGTTCAGAACCATGTTTCTGTGAATAACTCTTGAACCGTAAGTCACAGACGCTCGCTCTTGGCTGCATTCGTTTCAGCTCGTGGCAGCCAGTCTAAAAAACACTATCTTGGACTTCTCTGGATGTTTCCCAGGCGAGCTATTGGCAGCATGTTCAGAACCACTGTTTCTGAGGCTAATTCTTGAACCGTAAGTCATAGACGCTCGATCTTGGCGGCATTCGTCTCAGCGCCTGGCAATTAGTATAGAAGCACTGTTTCCCACTGTTTCTGAGGCTAATTCTTGAACCGTAAGTCTTAGACGCTTGATCCTTGCGGCATTCGTCTCAGCGCCTGGCAATTAGTATAGCTGCACTGTCTTTGACTTCTCTGGATGTTTTCCAGGCGAGCTATTCACAAGTAAATCCTAGACGCTCGATCTTGGTTGCTTTCGCTTTCGCGGCTGGCAGCAAAGTTCAGAACCATGTTTATGTGAATAACTTTTGAACCGTAAGTCACAGACGCTCGCTCTTGGCTGCATTCGTTTCAGCTCGTGGCAGCCAGTCTAAAAAAAACACTATCTTGGACTTCTCTGGACGTTTCCCAGGCGAGCTATTGGCAGCATGTTCAGAACCACTGTTTCTGAGGCTAATTCTTGAACCGTAAGTCTTAGACGCTTGATCTTGGCGGCATTCGTCTCAGCGCCTGGCAATTAGTATAGAAGCACTGTCTTTGACTTCTCTGGATGTTTCCCAGGCGAGCTATTCACAAAGTAAATCCTAGACGCTCGATCTTGGTTACTTTCGCTTTCGCGGCTGGCAGCAAAGTTCAGAACCATGTTTCTGTGAATAACTCTTGAACCGTAAGTCACAGACGCTCGCTCTTGGCTGCATTCGTTTCAGCTCGTGGCAGCCAGTCTAAAAAAACACTATCTTGGACTTCTCTGGATGTTTCCCAGGCGAGCTATTGGCAGCATGTTCAAACCACTGTTTCTGAGGCTAATTCTTGAACCGTAAGTCATAGACGCTCGATCTTGGCGGCATTCGTCTCAGCGCCTGGCAATTAGTATAGAAGCACTGTTTCCCACTGTTTCTGAGGCTAATTCTTGAACCGTAAGTCTTAGACGCTTGATCTTGGCGGCATTCGTCTCAGCGCCTGGCAATTAGTATAGAAGCACTGTCTTTGACTTATCTGAAAGTTTCCCAGGCGAGCTATTCACAAGTAAATCCTAGACGCTCGATTTTGGTTATTTTCGCTTTCGCGGCTGGCAGCAAAGTTCCGAACCATGTTTATGTGAATAACTCTTGAACCGTAAGTCACAGACGCTCGCTCTTGGCTGCATTCGTTTCAGCTCGTGGCAGCCAGTCTAAAAAACACTATCTTGGACTTCTCTGGATGTTTCCCAGGCGAGCTATTGGCAGCATGTTCAGAACCACTGTTTCTGAGGCTAATTCTTGAACCGTAAGTCATAGACGCTCGATCTTGGCGGCATTCGTCTCAGCGCCTGGCAATTAGTATAGAAGCACTGTTTCCCACTGTTTCTGAGGCTAATTCTTGAACCGTAAGTCTTAGACGCTTGATCTTGGCGGCATTCGTCTCAGCGCCTGGCAATTAGTATAGCTGCACTGTCTTTGACTTCTCTGGATGTTTTCCAGGCGAGCTATTCACAAGTAAATCCTAGACGCTCGATCTTGGTTGCTTTCGCTTTCGCGGCTGGCAGCAAAGTTCAGAACCATGTTTATGTGAATAACTTTTGAACCGTAAGTCACAGACGCTCGCTCTTGGCTGCATTCGTTACAGCTCGTGGCAGCCAGTCTAAAAAAAACACTATCTTGGACTTCTCTGGATGTTTCCCAGGCGAGCTATTGGCAGCATGTTCAGAACCACTGTTTCTGAGGCTAATTCTTGAACCGTAAGTCATAGACGCTCGATCTTGGCGGCATTCGTCTCAGCGCCTGTCAATTAGTATAGAAGCACTGTCTTTGACTTCTCTGGATGTTTCCCAGGCGAGCTATTGACAAGTAAATCCTAGACGCTCGATCTTGGTTATTTTCGCTTTCGCGGCTGGCAACAAAGTTCCGAACCATGTTTCTGTGAATAACTCTTGAACCGTAAGTCACAGACGCTCGCTCTTGGCTGCATTCGTTTCAGCTCGTGGCAGCCAGTCTAAAAAACACTATCTTGGACTTCTCTGGATGTTTCCCAGGCGAGCTATTGGCAGCATGTTTTGAACCACTGTTTCTGAGGCTAATTCTTGAACCGTAAGTCATAGACGCTCGATCTTGGCGGCATTCGTCTCAGCGCCTGGCAATTAGTATAGAAGCACTGTTTCCCACTGTTTCTGAGGCTAATTCTTGAACCGTAAGTCTTAGACGCTTGATCTTGGCGGCATTCGTCTCAGCGCCTGGCAATTAGTATAGAAGCACTGTCTTTGACTTCTCTGGATGTTTCCCAGGCGAGCTATTCACAAGTAAATCCTAGACGCTCGATCTTGGTTACTTTCGCTTTCGCGGCTGGCAGCAAAGTTCAGAACCATGTTTCTGTGAATAACTCTTGAATCGTAAGTCACAGACGCTCGCTCTTGGTTGCATTCGTTTCAGCTCGTGGCAGCCAGTCTAAAAAACACTATATTGGACTTCTCTGGATGTTTCCCAGGCGAGCTATTAGCAGCATGTTCAGAACCACTGTTTCTGAGGCTAATTCTTGAACCGTAAGTCATAGACGCTCGATCTTGGCGGCATTCGTCTCAGCGCCTGGCAATTAGTATAGAAGCACTGTTTCCCACTGTTTATAGTTACATAGTTACATAGTTAGTACGGCTGAAAAAAGACACATGTCCATCAAGTTCAACCAAGGGAAGGGAAAAGGGAAGGAAAAATTTCTACACATAGGAGCTAATATTTTTTTGTTCTAGGAAATTATCTAACCCTTTTTTAAAGCCATCTACTGTCCCTGCTGTGACCAGCTCCTGCGGTAGGCTATTCCATAAATTCACAGTTCTCACTGTAAAGAAGCCTTGTCGCCTCTGCAGCTTGAACCTTTTTTTCTCCAGACGGAGGGAGTGCCCCCTTGTTTTTTGAGGGGGTTTTACAAGGAACAGGATTTCACCATATTTTTTGTATGTGCCATTAATATATTTATATAAGTTAATCATGTCCCCCCTTAGTCGTCTTTTTTCAAGGCTAAATAGGTTTAATTCTTTCAATCTTTCCTCATAACTTAAATTCTCCATGCCCCTTATTAGCTTCGTTGCTCTTCTTTGTATTTTTTCCAACTCCAGGGCATCCTTTCTATGAACTGGAGCCCAGAACTGAACTGCATATTCTAGATGAGGCCTCACTAATGCTTTGTAAAGTGGCATTATTACATCCCTGTCCCGCGAGTCCATGCCTCTTTTAATACACGACAATATCCTGCTGGCCTTTGAAGCAGCTGATTGACACTGCATGCTGTTATTGAGTTTATGATTTACAAGTACACCCAGATCCTTCTCAACAAGTGAATCCGCCAGTGTAGCTCCCCCTAGGACATATGATGCATGCAGGTTGTTGGTACCAAGATGCATAATTTTACATTTACATTCTGAGGCTAATTCTTGAACCGTAAGTCTTAGACGCTTGATCTTGGCGGTATTCGTCTCAGCGCCTGGCAATTAGTATAGCTGCACTGTCTTTGACTTCTCTGGATGTTTTCCAGGCGAGCTATTCACAAGTAAATCCTAGACGCTCGATCTTGGTTGCTTTCGCTTTCACGGCTGGCAGCAAAGTTCAGAACCATGTTTATGTGAATAACTTTTGAACCGTAAGTCACAGACGCTCGCTCTTGGCTGCATTCGTTTCAGTTCGTGGCAGCCAGTCTAAAAAAACCACTATCTTGGACTTCTCTGGATGTTTCCCAGGCGAGCTATTGGCAGCATGTTCAGAACCACTGTTTCTGAGGCTAATTCTTGAACCGTAAGTCATAGACGCTCGATCTTGGCGGCATTCGTCTCAGCGCCTGGCAATTAGTATAGAAGCACTGTTTCCCACTGTTTCTGAGGCTAATTCTTGAACCGTAAGTCTTAGACGCTTGATCTTGGCGGCATTCGTCTCAGCGCCTGGCAATTAGTATAGAAGCACTGTCTTTGACTTCTCTGGATGTTTCCCAGGCGAGCTATTCACAAGTAAATCCTAGACGCTCGATCTTGGTTACTTTCGCTTTCGCGGCTGGCAGCAAAGTTCCGAACCATGTTTCTGTGAATAACTCTTGAACCGTAAGTCACAGATGCTCGCTCTTGGCTGCATTCGTTTCAGCTCGTGGCAGCCAGTCTAAAAAACACTATATTGGACTTCTCTGGATGTTTCCCAGGCGAGCTATTAGCAGCATGTTCAGAACCACTGTTTCTGAGGCTAATTCTTGAACCGTAAGTCATAGATGCTCGATCTTGGCGGCATTCGTCTCAGCGCCTGGCAATTAGTATAGAAGCAATGTTTCCCACTGTTTCTGAGGCTAATTCTTGAACCGTAAGTCTTAGACGCTTGATCTTGGCGGCATTCGTCTCAGCGCCTGGCAATTAGTATAGAAGCACTGTCTTTGACTTCTCTGGATTTTTCCCAGGCGAGCTATTCACAAGTAAATCCTAGACGCTCGATCTTGGTTGCTTTCGCTTTCACGGCTGGCAGCAAAGTTCAGAACCATGTTTATGTGAATAACTTTTGAACCGTAAGTCACAGACGCTCGCTCTTGGCTGCATTCGTTTCAGCTCGTGGCAGCCAGTCTAAAAAAAACACTATCTTGGACTTCTCTGGATGTTTCCCAGGCGAGCTATTGGCAGCATGTTCAGAACCACTGTTTCTGAGGCTAATTCTTGAACCGTAAGTCATAGACGCTCGATCTTGGCGGCATTCGTCTCAGCGCCTGGCAATTAGTATAGAAGCACTGTTTCCCACTGTTTCTGAGGCTAATTCTTGAACCGTAAGTCTTAGACGCTTGATCTTGGCGGCATTCGTCTCAGCGCCTGGCAATTAGTATAGAAGCACTGTCTTTGACTTATCTGAAAGTTTCCCAGGCGAGCTATTCACAAGTAAATCCTAGACGCTCGATTTTGGTTATTTTCGCTTTCGCGGCTGGCAGCAAAGTTCCGAACCATGTTTATGTGAATAACTCTTGAACCGTAAGTCACAGACGCTCGCTCTTGGCTGCATTCGTTTCAGCTCGTGGCAGCCAGTCTAAAAAACACTATCTTGGACTTCTCTGGATGTTTCCCAGGCGAGCTATTGGCAGCATGTTTTGAACCACTGTTTCTGAGGCTAATTCTTGAACCGTAAGTCATAGACGCTCGATCTTGCCGGCATAAGTCTCAGCGCCTGGCAATTAGTATAGAAGCACTGTTTCCCACTGTTTCTGAGGCTAATTCTTGAACCGTAAGTCTTAGACGCTTGATCTTGGCGGCATTCGTCTCAGCGCCTGGCAATTAGTATAGAAGCACTGTCTTTGACTTCTCTGGATGTTTCCCAGGCGAGCTATTCACAAGTAAATCCTAGACGCTCGATCTTGGTTACTTTCGCTTTCGCGGCTGGCAGCAAAGTTCAGAACCATGTTTCTGTGAATAACTCTTGAATCGTAAGTCACAGACGCTCGCTCTTGGTTGCATTCGTTTCAGCTCGTGGCAGCCAGTCTAAAAAACACTATATTGGACTTCTCTGGATGTTTCCCAGGCGAGCTATTAGCAGCATGTTCAGAACCACTGTTTCTGAGGCTAATTCTTGAACCGTAAGTCATAGACGCTCGATCTTGGCGGCATTCGTCTCAGCGCCTGGCAATTAGTATAGAAGCACTGTTTCCCACTGTTTCTGAGGCTAATTCTTGAACCGTAAGTCTTAGACGCTTGATCTTGGCGGCATTCGTCTCAGCGCCTGGCAATTAGTATAGCTGCACTGTCTTTGACTTCTCTGGATGTTTTCCAGGCGAGCTATTCATAAGTAAATCCTAGACGCTCGATCTTGGTTGCTTTCGCTTTCGCGGCTGGCAGCAAAGTTCAGAACCATGTTTATGTGAATAACTTTTGAACCGTAAGTCACAGACGCTCGCTCTTGGCTGCATTCGTTTCAGCTCGTGGCAGCCAGTCTAAAAAAACACTATCTTGGACTTCTCTGGATGTTTCCCAGGCGAGCTATTGGCAGCATGTTCAGAACCACTGTTTCTGAGGCTAATTCTTGAACCGTAAGTCATAGACGCTCGATCTTGGCGGCATTCGTCTCAGCGCCTGGCAATTAGTATAGAAGCACTGTTTCCCACTGTTTCTGAGGCTAATTCTTGAACCGTAAGTCTTAGACGCTTGATCTTGGCTGCATTCGTCTCAGCGCCTGGCAATTAGTATAGCTGCACTGTCTTTGACTTCTCTGGATGTTTTCCAGGCGAGCTATTCACAAGTAAATCCTAGACGCTCGATCTTGGTTGCTTTCGCTTTCACGGCTGGCAGCAAAGTTCAGAACCATGTTTATGTGAATAACTTTTGAACCGTAAGTCACAGACGCTCGCTCTTGGCTGCATTCGTTTCAGCTCGTGGCAGCCAGTCTAAAAAAAACACTATCTTGGACTTCTCTGGACGTTTCCCAGGCGAGCTATTGGCAGCATGTTCAGAACCACTGTTTCTGAGGCTAATTCTTGAACCGTAAGTCTTAGACGCTTGATCTTGGCGGCATTCGTCTCAGCGCCTGGCAATTAGTATAGAAGCACTGTCTTTGACTTCTCTGGATGTTTCCCAGGCGAGCTATTCACAAGTAAATCCTAGACGCTCGATCTTGGTTACTTTCGCTTTCGCGGCTGGCAGCAAAGTTCAGAACCATGTTTCTGTGAATAACTCTTGAACCGTAAGTCACAGACGCTCGCTCTTGGCTGCATTCGTTTCAGCTCGTGGCAGCCAGTCTAAAAAAACACTATCTTGGACTTCTCTGGATGTTTCCCAGGCGAGCTATTGGCAGCATGTTCAAAACCACTGTTTCTGAGGCTAATTCTTGAACCGTAAGTCATAGACGCTCGATCTTGGCGGCATTCGTCTCAGCGCCTGGCAATTAGTATAGAAGCACTGTTTCCCACTGTTTCTGAGGCTAATTCTTGAACCGTAAGTCTTAGACGCTTGATCTTGGCGGCATTCGTCTCAGCGCCTGGCAATTAGTATAGAAGCACTGTCTTTGACTTATCTGAAAGTTTCCCAGGCGAGCTATTCACAAGTAAATCCTAGACGCTCGATTTTGGTTATTTTCGCTTTCGCGGCTGGCAGCAAAGTTCCGAACCATGTTTATGTGAATAACTCTTGAACCGTAAGTCACAGACGCTCGCTCTTGGTTGCATTCGTTTCAGCTCGTGGCAGCCAGTCTAAAAAACACTATATTGGACTTCTCTGGATGTTTCCCAGGCGAGCTATTAGCAGCATGTTCAGAACCACTGTTTCTGAGGCTAATTCTTGAACCGTAAGTCATAGACGCTCGATCTTGGCGGCATTCGTCTCAGCGCCTGGCAATTAGTATAGAAGCACTGTTTCCCACTGTTTCTGAGGCTAATTCTTGAACCGTAAGTCTTAGACGCTTGATCTTGGCGGCATTCGTCTCAGCGCCTGGCAATTAGTATAGCTGCACTGTCTTTGACTTCTCTGGATGTTTTCCAGGCGAGCTATTCATAAGTAAATCCTAGACGCTCGATCTTGGTTGCTTTCGCTTTCGCGGCTGGCAGCAAAGTTCAGAACCATGTTTATGTGAATAACTTTTGAACCGTAAGTCACAGACGCTCGCTCTTGGCTGCATTCGTTTCAGCTCGTGGCAGCCAGTCTAAAAAACACTATATTGGACTTCTCTGGATGTTTCCCAGGCGAGCTATTAGCAGCATGTTCAGAACCACTGTTTCTGAGGCTAATTCTTGAACCGTAAGTCATAGACGCTCGATCTTGGCGGCATTCGTCTCAGCGCCTGGCAATTAGTATAGAAGCACTGTTTCCCACTGTTTCTGAGGCTAATTCTTGAACCGTAAGTCTTAGACGCTTGATCTTGGCGGCATTCGTCTCAGCGCCTGGCAATTAGTATAGCTGCACTGTCTTTGACTTCTCTGGATGTTTTCCAGGCGAGCTATTCATAAGTAAATCCTAGACGCTCGATCTTGGTTGCTTTCGCTTTCGCGGCTGGCAGCAAAGTTCAGAACCATGTTTATGTGAATAACTTTTGAACCGTAAGTCACAGACGCTCGCTCTTGGCTGCATTCGTTTCAGCTCGTGGCAGCCAGTCTAAAAAAACACTATCTTGGACTTCTCTGGATGTTTCCCAGGCGAGCTATTGGCAGCATGTTCAGAACCACTGTTTCTGAGGCTAATTCTTGAACCGTAAGTCATAGACGCTCGATCTTGGCGGCATTCGTCTCAGCGCCTGGCAATTAGTATAGAAGCACTGTCTTTGACTTCTCTGGATGTTTCCCAGGTGAGCTATTGACAAGTAAATCCTAGACGCTCGATCTTGGTTATTTTCGCTTTCGCGGCTGGCAGCAAAGTTCCGAACCATGTTTCTGTGAATAACTCTTGAACCGTAAGTCACAGATGCTCGCTCTTGGCTGCATTCGTTTCAGCTCGTGGCAGCCAGTCTAAAAAACACTATCTTGGACTTCTCTGGATGTTTCCCAGGCGAGCTATTGGCAGCATGTTCAGAACCACTGTTTCTGAGGCTAATTCTTGAACCGTAAGTCATAGACGCTCGATCTTGGCGTCATTCGTCTCAGCGCCTGGCAATTAGTATAGAAGCACTGTTTCCCACTGTTTCTGAGGCTAATTCTTGAACCGTAAGTCTTAGACGCTTGATCCTTGCGGCATTCGTCTCAGCGCCTGGCAATTAGTATATCTGCACTGTCTTTGACTTCTCTGGATGTTTTCCAGGCGAGCTATTCACAAGTAAATCCTAGACGCTCGATCTTGGTTGCTTTCGCTTTCGCGGCTGGCAGCAAAGTTCAGAACCATGTTTATGTGAATAACTTTTGAACCGTAAGTCACAGACGCTCGCTCTTGGCTGCATTCGTTTCAGCTCGTGGCAGCCAGTCTAAAAAAAACACTATCTTGGACTTCTCTGGACGTTTCCCAGGCGAGCTATTGGCAGCATGTTCAGAACCACTGTTTCTGAGGCTAATTCTTGAACCGTAAGTCTTAGACGCTTGATCTTGGCGGCATTCGTCTCAGCGCCTGGCAATTAGTATAGAAGCACTGTCTTTGACTTCTCTGGATGTTTCCCAGGCGAGCTATTCACAAGTAAATCCTAGACGCTCGATCTTGGTTACTTTCGCTTTCGCGGCTGGCAGCAAAGTTCAGAACCATGTTTCTGTGAATAACTCTTGAACCGTAAGTCACAGACGCTCGCTCTTGGCTGCATTCGTTTCAGCTCGTGGCAGCCAGTCTAAAAAACACTATCTTGGACTTCTCTGGATGTTTCCCAGGCGAGCTATTGGCAGCATGTTCAAAACCACTGTTTCTGAGGCTAATTCTTGAACCGTAAGTCATAGACGCTCGATCTTGGCGGCATTCGTCTCAGCGCCTGGCAATTAGTATAGAAGCACTGTTTCCCACTGTTTCTGAGGCTAATTCTTGAACCGTAAGTCTTAGACGCTTGATCTTAGCGGCATTCGTCTCAGCGCCTGGCAATTAGTATAGAAGCACTGTCTTTGACTTATCTGAAAGTTTCCCAGGCGAGCTATTCACAAGTAAATCCTAGACGCTCGATTTTGGTTATTTTCGCTTTCGCGGCTGGCAGCAAAGTTCCGAACCATGTTTATGTGAATAACTCTTGAACCGTAAGTCACAGACGCTCGCTCTTGGCTGCATTCGTTTCAGCTCGTGGCAGCCAGTCTAAAAAACACTATCTTGGACTTCTCTGGATGTTTCCCAGGCGAGCTATTGGCAGCATGTTCAGAACCACTGTTTCTGAGGCTAATTCTTGAACCGTAAGTCTTAGACGCTTGATCTTGGCGGCATTCGTCTCAGCGCCTGGCAATTAGTATAGCTGCACTGTCTTTGACTTCTCTGGATGTTTTCCAGGCGAGCTATTCACAAGTAAATCCTAGACGCTCGATCTTGGTTGCTTTCGCTTTCGCGGCTGGCAGCAAAGTTCAGAACCATGTTTATGTGAATAACTTTTGAACCGTAAGTCACAGACGCTCGCTCTTGGCTGCATTCGTTTCAGCTCGTGGCAGCCAGTCTAAAAAACACTATATTGGACTTCTCTGGATGTTTCCCAGGCGAGCTATTAGCAGCATGTTCAGAACCACTGTTTCTGAGGCTAATTCTTGAACCGTAAGTCATAGACGCTCGATCTTGGCGGCATTCGTCTCAGCGCCTGGCAATTAGTATAGAAGCACTGTTTCCCACTGTTTCTGAGGCTAATTCTTGAACCGTAAGTCTTAGACGCTTGATCTTGGCGGCATTCGTCTCAGCGCCTGGCAATTAGTATAGCTGCACTGTCTTTGACTTCTCTGGATGTTTTCCAGGCGAGCTATTCATAAGTAAATCCTAGACGCTCGATCTTGGTTGCTTTCGCTTTCGCGGCTGGCAGCAAAGTTCAGAACCATGTTTATGTGAATAACTTTTGAACCGTAAGTCACAGACGCTCGCTCTTGGCTGCATTCGTTTCAGCTCGTGGCAGCCAGTCTAAAAAAACACTATCTTGGACTTCTCTGGATGTTTCCCAGGCGAGCTATTGGCAGCATGTTCAGAACCACTGTTTCTGAGGCTAATTCTTGAACCGTAAGTCATAGACGCTCGATCTTGGCGGCATTCGTCTCAGCGCCTGGCAATTAGTATAGAAGCACTGTCTTTGACTTCTCTGGATGTTTCCCAGGTGAGCTATTGACAAGTAAATCCTAGACGCTCGATCTTGGTTATTTTCGCTTTCGCGGCTGGCAGCAAAGTTCCGAACCATGTTTCTGTGAATAACTCTTGAACCGTAAGTCACAGATGCTCGCTCTTGGCTGCATTCGTTTCAGCTCGTGGCAGCCAGTCTAAAAAACACTATCTTGGACTTCTCTGGATGTTTCCCAGGCGAGCTATTGGCAGCATGTTCAGAACCACTGTTTCTGAGGCTAATTCTTGAACCGTAAGTCATAGACGCTCGATCTTGGCGTCATTCGTCTCAGCGCCTGGCAATTAGTATAGAAGCACTGTTTCCCACTGTTTCTGAGGCTAATTCTTGAACCGTAAGTCTTAGACGCTTGATCCTTGCGGCATTCGTCTCAGCGCCTGGCAATTAGTATATCTGCACTGTCTTTGACTTCTCTGGATGTTTTCCAGGCGAGCTATTCACAAGTAAATCCTAGACGCTCGATCTTGGTTGCTTTCGCTTTCGCGGCTGGCAGCAAAGTTCAGAACCATGTTTATGTGAATAACTTTTGAACCGTAAGTCACAGACGCTCGCTCTTGGCTGCATTCGTTTCAGCTCGTGGCAGCCAGTCTAAAAAAAACACTATCTTGGACTTCTCTGGACGTTTCCCAGGCGAGCTATTGGCAGCATGTTCAGAACCACTGTTTCTGAGGCTAATTCTTGAACCGTAAGTCTTAGACGCTTGATCTTGGCGGCATTCGTCTCAGCGCCTGGCAATTAGTATAGAAGCACTGTCTTTGACTTCTCTGGATGTTTCCCAGGCGAGCTATTCACAAGTAAATCCTAGACGCTCGATCTTGGTTACTTTCGCTTTCGCGGCTGGCAGCAAAGTTCAGAACCATGTTTCTGTGAATAACTCTTGAACCGTAAGTCACAGACGCTCGCTCTTGGCTGCATTCGTTTCAGCTCGTGGCAGCCAGTCTAAAAAACACTATCTTGGACTTCTCTGGATGTTTCCCAGGCGAGCTATTGGCAGCATGTTCAAAACCACTGTTTCTGAGGCTAATTCTTGAACCGTAAGTCATAGACGCTCGATCTTGGCGGCATTCGTCTCAGCGCCTGGCAATTAGTATAGAAGCACTGTTTCCCACTGTTTCTGAGGCTAATTCTTGAACCGTAAGTCTTAGACGCTTGATCTTAGCGGCATTCGTCTCAGCGCCTGGCAATTAGTATAGAAGCACTGTCTTTGACTTATCTGAAAGTTTCCCAGGCGAGCTATTCACAAGTAAATCCTAGACGCTCGATTTTGGTTATTTTCGCTTTCGCGGCTGGCAGCAAAGTTCCGAACCATGTTTATGTGAATAACTCTTGAACCGTAAGTCACAGACGCTCGCTCTTGGCTGCATTCGTTTCAGCTCGTGGCAGCCAGTCTAAAAAACACTATCTTGGACTTCTCTGGATGTTTCCCAGGCGAGCTATTGGCAGCATGTTCAGAACCACTGTTTCTGAGGCTAATTCTTGAACCGTAAGTCTTAGACGCTTGATCTTGGCGGCATTCGTCTCAGCGCCTGGCAATTAGTATAGCTGCACTGTCTTTGACTTCTCTGGATGTTTTCCAGGCGAGCTATTCACAAGTAAATCCTAGACGCTCGATCTTGGTTGCTTTCGCTTTCGCGGCTGGCAGCAAAGTTCAGAACCATGTTTATGTGAATAACTTTTGAACCGTAAGTCACAGACGCTCGCTCTTGGCTGCATTCGTTACAGCTCGTGGCAGCCAGTCTAAAAAAAACACTATCTTGGACTTCTCTGGATGTTTCCCAGGCGAGCTATTGGCAGCATGTTCAGAACCACTGTTTCTGAGGCTAATTCTTGAACCGTAAGTCATAGACGCTCGATCTTGGCGGCATTCGTCTCAGCGCCTGTCAATTAGTATAGAAGCACTGTCTTTGACTTCTCTGGATGTTTCCCAGGCGAGCTATTGACAAGTAAATCCTAGACGCTCGATCTTGGTTATTTTCGCTTTCGCGGCTGGCAACAAAGTTCCGAACCATGTTTCTGTGAATAACTCTTGAACCGTAAGTCACAGACGCTCGCTCTTGGCTGCATTCGTTTCAGCTCGTGGCAGCCAGTCTAAAAAACACTATCTTGGACTTCTCTGGATGTTTCCCAGGCGAGCTATTGGCAGCATGTTTTGAACCACTGTTTCTGAGGCTAATTCTTGAACCGTAAGTCATAGACGCTCGATCTTGGCGGCATTCGTCTCAGCGCCTGGCAATTAGTATAGAAGCACTGTTTCCCACTGTTTCTGAGGCTAATTCTTGAACCGTAAGTCTTAGACGCTTGATCTTGGCGGCATTCGTCTCAGCGCCTGGCAATTAGTATAGAAGCACTGTCTTTGACTTCTCTGGATGTTTCCCAGGCGAGCTATTCACAAGTAAATCCTAGACGCTCGATCTTGGTTACTTTCGCTTTCGCGGCTGGCAGCAAAGTTCAGAACCATGTTTCTGTGAATAACTCTTGAATCGTAAGTCACAGACGCTCGCTCTTGGTTGCATTCGTTTCAGCTCGTGGCAGCCAGTCTAAAAAACACTATATTGGACTTCTCTGGATGTTTCCCAGGCGAGCTATTAGCAGCATGTTCAGAACCACTGTTTCTGAGGCTAATTCTTGAACCGTAAGTCATAGACGCTCGATCTTGGCGGCATTCGTCTCAGCGCCTGGCAATTAGTATAGAAGCACTGTTTCCCACTGTTTCTGAGGCTAATTCTTGAACCGTAAGTCTTAGACGCTTGATCTTGGCGGTATTCGTCTCAGCGCCTGGCAATTAGTATAGCTGCACTGTCTTTGACTTCTCTGGATGTTTTCCAGGCGAGCTATTCACAAGTAAATCCTAGACGCTCGATCTTGGTTGCTTTCGCTTTCACGGCTGGCAGCAAAGTTCAGAACCATGTTTATGTGAATAACTTTTGAACCGTAAGTCACAGACGCTCGCTCTTGGCTGCATTCGTTTCAGCTCGTGGCAGCCAGTCTAAAAAAACCACTATCTTGGACTTCTCTGGATGTTTCCCAGGCGAGCTATTGGCAGCATGTTCAGAACCACTGTTTCTGAGGCTAATTCTTGAACCGTAAGTCATAGACGCTCGATCTTGGCGGCATTCGTCTCAGCGCCTGGCAATTAGTATAGAAGCACTGTTTCCCACTGTTTCTGAGGCTAATTCTTGAACCGTAAGTCTTAGACGCTTGATCTTGGCTGCATTCGTCTCAGCGCCTGGCAATTAGTATAGCTGCACTGTCTTTGACTTCTCTGGATGTTTTCCAGGCGAGCTATTCACAAGTAAATCCTAGACGCTCGATCTTGGTTGCTTTCGCTTTCACGGCTGGCAGCAAAGTTCAGAACCATGTTTATGTGAATAACTTTTGAACCGTAAGTCACAGACGCTCGCTCTTGGCTGCATTCGTTTCAGCTCGTGGCAGCCAGTCTAAAAAAAACACTATCTTGGACTTCTCTGGATGTTTCCCAGGCGAGCTATTGGCAGCATGTTCAGAACCACTGTTTCTGAGGCTAATTCTTGAACCGTAAGTCATAGACGCTCGATCTTGGCGGCATTCGTCTCAGCGCCTGGCAATTAGTATAGAAGCACTGTTTCCCACTGTTTCTGAGGCTAATTCTTGAACCGTAAGTCTTAGACGCTTGATCTTGGCGGCATTCGTCTCAGCGCCTGGCAATTAGTATAGAAGCACTGTCTTTGACTTATCTGAAAGTTTCCCAGGCGAGCTATTCACAAGTAAATCCTAGACGCTCGATTTTGGTTATTTTCGCTTTCGCGGCTGGCAGCAAAGTTCCGAACCATGTTTATGTGAATAACTCTTGAACCGTAAGTCACAGACGCTCGCTCTTGGCTGCATTCGTTTCAGCTCGTGGCAGCCAGTCTAAAAAACACTATCTTGGACTTCTCTGGATGTTTCCCAGGCGAGCTATTGGCAGCATGTTTTGAACCACTGTTTCTGAGGCTAATTCTTGAACCGTAAGTCATAGACGCTCGATCTTGCCGGCATTCGTCTCAGCGCCTGGCAATTAGTATAGAAGCACTGTTTCCCACTGTTTCTGAGGCTAATTCTTGAACCGTAAGTCTTAGACGCTTGATCTTGGCGGCATTCGTCTCAGCGCCTGGCAATTAGTATAGAAGCACTGTCTTTGACTTCTCTGGATGTTTCCCAGGCGAGCTATTCACAAGTAAATCCTAGACGCTCGATCTTGGTTACTTTCGCTTTCGCGGCTGGCAGCAAAGTTCAGAACCATGTTTCTGTGAATAACTCTTGAATCGTAAGTCACAGACGCTCGCTCTTGGTTGCATTCGTTTCAGCTCGTGGCAGCCAGTCTAAAAAACACTATATTGGACTTCTCTGGATGTTTCCCAGGCGAGCTATTAGCAGCATGTTCAGAACCACTGTTTCTGAGGCTAATTCTTGAACCGTAAGTCATAGACGCTCGATCTTGGCGGCATTCGTCTCAGCGCCTGGCAATTAGTATAGAAGCACTGTTTCCCACTGTTTCTGAGGCTAATTCTTGAACCGTAAGTCTTAGACGCTTGATCTTGGCGGCATTCGTCTCAGCGCCTGGCAATTAGTATAGCTGCACTGTCTTTGACTTCTCTGGATGTTTTCCAGGCGAGCTATTCATAAGTAAATCCTAGACGCTCGATCTTGGTTGCTTTCGCTTTCGCGGCTGGCAGCAAAGTTCAGAACCATGTTTATGTGAATAACTTTTGAACCGTAAGTCACAGACGCTCGCTCTTGGCTGCATTCGTTTCAGCTCGTGGCAGCCAGTCTAAAAAAACACTATCTTGGACTTCTCTGGATGTTTCCCAGGCGAGCTATTGGCAGCATGTTCAGAACCACTGTTTCTGAGGCTAATTCTTGAACCGTAAGTCATAGATGCTCGATCTTGGCGGCATTCGTCTCAGCGCCTGGCAATTAGTATAGAAGCACTGTCTTTGACTTCTCTGGATGTTTCCCAGGTGAGCTATTGACAAGTAAATCCTAGACGCTCGATCTTGGTTATTTTCGCTTTCGCGGCTGGCAGCAAAGTTCCGAACCATGTTTCTGTGAATAACTCTTGAACCGTAAGTCACAGATGCTCGCTCTTGGCTGCATTCGTTTCAGCTCGTGGCAGCCAGTCTAAAAAACACTATATTGGACTTCTCTGGATGTTTCCCAGGCGAGCTATTAGCAGCATGTTCAGAACCACTGTTTCTGAGGCTAATTCTTGAACCGTAAGTCATAGATGCTCGATCTTGGCGGCATTCGTCTCAGCGCCTGGCAATTAGTATAGAAGCACTGTTTCCCACTGTTTCTGAGGCTAATTCTTGAACCGTAAGTCTTAGACGCTTGATCTTGGCGGCATTCGTCTCAGCGCCTGGCAATTAGTATAGAAGCACTGTCTTTGACTTCTCTGGATTTTTCCCAGGCGAGCTATTCACAAGTAAATCCTAGACGCTCGATCTTGGTTACTTTCGCTTTCGCGGCTGGCAGCAAAGTTCAGAACCATGTTTCTGTGAATAACTCTTGAACCGTAAGTCACAGACGCTCGCTCTTGGCTGCATTCGTTTCAGCTCGTGGCAGCCAGTCTAAAAAACACTATCTTGGACTTCTCTGGATGTTTCCCAGGCGAGCTATTGGCAGCATGTTCAGAACCACTGTTTCTGAGGCTAATTCTTGAACCGTAAGTCATAGACGCTCGATCTTGGCGGCATTCGTCTCAGCGCCTGGCAATTAGTATAGAAGCACTGTTTCCCACTGTTTCTGAGGCTAATTCTTGAACCGTAAGTCTTAGACGCTTGATCCTTGCGGCATTCGTCTCAGCGCCTGGCAATTAGTATAGCTGCACTGTCTTTGACTTCTCTGGATGTTTTCCAGGCGAGCTATTCACAAGTAAATCCTAGACGCTCGATCTTGGTTGCTTTCGCTTTCGCGGCTGGCAGCAAAGTTCAGAACCATGTTTATGTGAATAACTTTTGAACCGTAAGTCACAGACGCTCGCTCTTGGCTGCATTCGTTTCAGCTCGTGGCAGCCAGTCTAAAAAAAACACTATCTTGGACTTCTCTGGACGTTTCCCAGGCGAGCTATTGGCAGCATGTTCAGAACCACTGTTTCTGAGGCTAATTCTTGAACCGTAAGTCTTAGACGCTTGATCTTGGCGGCATTCGTCTCAGCGCCTGGCAATTAGTATAGAAGCACTGTCTTTGACTTCTCTGGATGTTTCCCAGGCGAGCTATTCACAAGTAAATCCTAGACGCTCGATCTTGGTTACTTTCGCTTTCGCGGCTGGCAGCAAAGTTCAGAACCATGTTTCTGTGAATAACTCTTGAACCGTAAGTCACAGACGCTCGCTCTTGGCTGCATTCGTTTCAGCTCGTGGCAGCCAGTCTAAAAAAACACTATCTTGGACTTCTCTGGATGTTTCCCAGGCGAGCTATTGGCAGCATGTTCAAAACCACTGTTTCTGAGGCTAATTCTTGAACCGTAAGTCATAGACGCTCGATCTTGGCGGCATTCGTCTCAGCGCCTGGCAATTAGTATAGAAGCACTGTTTCCCACTGTTTCTGAGGCTAATTCTTGAACCGTAAGTCTTAGACGCTTGATCTTGGCGGCATTCGTCTCAGCGCCTGGCAATTAGTATAGAAGCACTGTCTTTGACTTATCTGAAAGTTTCCCAGGCGAGCTATTCACAAGTAAATCCTAGACGCTCGATTTTGGTTATTTTCGCTTTCGCGGCTGGCAGCAAAGTTCCGAACCATGTTTATGTGAATAACTCTTGAACCGTAAGTCACAGACGCTCGCTCTTGGCTGCATTCGTTTCAGCTCGTGGCAGCCAGTCTAAAAAACACTATCTTGGACTTCTCTGGATGTTTCCCAGGCGAGCTATTGGCAGCATGTTCAGAACCACTGTTTCTGAGGCTAATTCTTGAACCGTAAGTCATAGACGCTCGATCTTGGCGGCATTCGTCTCAGCGCCTGGCAATTAGTATAGAAGCACTGTTTCCCACTGTTTCTGAGGCTAATTCTTGAACCGTAAGTCTTAGACGCTTGATCTTGGCGGCATTCGTCTCAGCGCCTGGCAATTAGTATAGCTGCACTGTCTTTGACTTCTCTGGATGTTTTCCAGGCGAGCTATTCACAAGTAAATCCTAGACGCTCGATCTTGGTTGCTTTCGCTTTCGCGGCTGGCAGCAAAGTTCAGAACCATGTTTATGTGAATAACTTTTGAACCGTAAGTCACAGACGCTCGCTCTTGGCTGCATTCGTTACAGCTCGTGGCAGCCAGTCTAAAAAAAACACTATCTTGGACTTCTCTGGATGTTTCCCAGGCGAGCTATTGGCAGCATGTTCAGAACCACTGTTTCTGAGGCTAATTCTTGAACCGTAAGTCATAGACGCTCGATCTTGGCGGCATTCGTCTCAGCGCCTGTCAATTAGTATAGAAGCACTGTCTTTGACTTCTCTGGATGTTTCCCAGGCGAGCTATTGACAAGTAAATCCTAGACGCTCGATCTTGGTTATTTTCGCTTTCGCGGCTGGCAACAAAGTTCCGAACCATGTTTCTGTGAATAACTCTTGAACCGTAAGTCACAGACGCTCGCTCTTGGCTGCATTCGTTTCAGCTCGTGGCAGCCAGTCTAAAAAACACTATCTTGGACTTCTCTGGATGTTTCCCAGGCGAGCTATTGGCAGCATGTTTTGAACCACTGTTTCTGAGGCTAATTCTTGAACCGTAAGTCATAGACGCTCGATCTTGGCGGCATTCGTCTCAGCGCCTGGCAATTAGTATAGAAGCACTGTTTCCCACTGTTTCTGAGGCTAATTCTTGAACCGTAAGTCTTAGACGCTTGATCTTGGCGGCATTCGTCTCAGCGCCTGGCAATTAGTATAGAAGCACTGTCTTTGACTTCTCTGGATGTTTCCCAGGCGAGCTATTCACAAGTAAATCCTAGACGCTCGATCTTGGTTACTTTCGCTTTCGCGGCTGGCAGCAAAGTTCAGAACCATGTTTCTGTGAATAACTCTTGAATCGTAAGTCACAGACGCTCGCTCTTGGTTGCATTCGTTTCAGCTCGTGGCAGCCAGTCTAAAAAACACTATATTGGACTTCTCTGGATGTTTCCCAGGCGAGCTATTAGCAGCATGTTCAGAACCACTGTTTCTGAGGCTAATTCTTGAACCGTAAGTCATAGACGCTCGATCTTGGCGGCATTCGTCTCAGCGCCTGGCAATTAGTATAGAAGCACTGTTTCCCACTGTTTATAGTTACATAGTTACATAGTTAGTACGGCTGAAAAAAGACACATGTCCATCAAGTTCAACCAAGGGAAGGGAAAAGGGAAGGAAAAATTTCTACACATAGGAGCTAATATTTTTTTGTTCTAGGAAATTATCTAACCCTTTTTTAAAGCCATCTACTGTCCCTGCTGTGACCAGCTCCTGCGGTAGGCTATTCCATAAATTCACAGTTCTCACTGTAAAGAAGCCTTGTCGCCTCTGCAGCTTGAACCTTTTTTTCTCCAGACGGAGGGAGTGCCCCCTTGTTTTTTGAGGGGGTTTTACAAGGAACAGGATTTCACCATATTTTTTGTATGTGCCATTAATATATTTATATAAGTTAATCATGTCCCCCCTTAGTCGTCTTTTTTCAAGGCTAAATAGGTTTAATTCTTTCAATCTTTCCTCATAACTTAAATTCTCCATGCCCCTTATTAGCTTCGTTGCTCTTCTTTGTATTTTTTCCAACTCCAGGGCATCCTTTCTATGAACTGGAGCCCAGAACTGAACTGCATATTCTAGATGAGGCCTCACTAATGCTTTGTAAAGTGGCATTATTACATCCCTGTCCCGCGAGTCCATGCCTCTTTTAATACACGACAATATCCTGCTGGCCTTTGAAGCAGCTGATTGACACTGCATGCTGTTATTGAGTTTATGATTTACAAGTACACCCAGATCCTTCTCAACAAGTGAATCCGCCAGTGTAGCTCCCCCTAGGACATATGATGCATGCAGGTTGTTGGTACCAAGATGCATAATTTTACATTTACATTCTGAGGCTAATTCTTGAACCGTAAGTCTTAGACGCTTGATCTTGGCGGTATTCGTCTCAGCGCCTGGCAATTAGTATAGCTGCACTGTCTTTGACTTCTCTGGATGTTTTCCAGGCGAGCTATTCACAAGTAAATCCTAGACGCTCGATCTTGGTTGCTTTCGCTTTCACGGCTGGCAGCAAAGTTCAGAACCATGTTTATGTGAATAACTTTTGAACCGTAAGTCACAGACGCTCGCTCTTGGCTGCATTCGTTTCAGTTCGTGGCAGCCAGTCTAAAAAAACCACTATCTTGGACTTCTCTGGATGTTTCCCAGGCGAGCTATTGGCAGCATGTTCAGAACCACTGTTTCTGAGGCTAATTCTTGAACCGTAAGTCATAGACGCTCGATCTTGGCGGCATTCGTCTCAGCGCCTGGCAATTAGTATAGAAGCACTGTTTCCCACTGTTTCTGAGGCTAATTCTTGAACCGTAAGTCTTAGACGCTTGATCTTGGCGGCATTCGTCTCAGCGCCTGGCAATTAGTATAGAAGCACTGTCTTTGACTTCTCTGGATGTTTCCCAGGCGAGCTATTCACAAGTAAATCCTAGACGCTCGATCTTGGTTACTTTCGCTTTCGCGGCTGGCAGCAAAGTTCCGAACCATGTTTCTGTGAATAACTCTTGAACCGTAAGTCACAGATGCTCGCTCTTGGCTGCATTCGTTTCAGCTCGTGGCAGCCAGTCTAAAAAACACTATATTGGACTTCTCTGGATGTTTCCCAGGCGAGCTATTAGCAGCATGTTCAGAACCACTGTTTCTGAGGCTAATTCTTGAACCGTAAGTCATAGATGCTCGATCTTGGCGGCATTCGTCTCAGCGCCTGGCAATTAGTATAGAAGCAATGTTTCCCACTGTTTCTGAGGCTAATTCTTGAACCGTAAGTCTTAGACGCTTGATCTTGGCGGCATTCGTCTCAGCGCCTGGCAATTAGTATAGAAGCACTGTCTTTGACTTCTCTGGATTTTTCCCAGGCGAGCTATTCACAAGTAAATCCTAGACGCTCGATCTTGGTTGCTTTCGCTTTCACGGCTGGCAGCAAAGTTCAGAACCATGTTTATGTGAATAACTTTTGAACCGTAAGTCACAGACGCTCGCTCTTGGCTGCATTCGTTTCAGCTCGTGGCAGCCAGTCTAAAAAAAACACTATCTTGGACTTCTCTGGATGTTTCCCAGGCGAGCTATTGGCAGCATGTTCAGAACCACTGTTTCTGAGGCTAATTCTTGAACCGTAAGTCATAGACGCTCGATCTTGGCGCATTCGTCTCAGCGCCTGGCAATTAGTATAGAAGCACTGTTTCCCACTGTTTCTGAGGCTAATTCTTGAACCGTAAGTCTTAGACGCTTGATCTTGGCGGCATTCGTCTCAGCGCCTGGCAATTAGTATAGAAGCACTGTCTTTGACTTATCTGAAAGTTTCCCAGGCGAGCTATTCACAAGTAAATCCTAGACGCTCGATTTTGGTTATTTTCGCTTTCGCGGCTGGCAGCAAAGTTCCGAACCATGTTTATGTGAATAACTCTTGAACCGTAAGTCACAGACGCTCGCTCTTGGCTGCATTCGTTTCAGCTCGTGGCAGCCAGTCTAAAAAACACTATCTTGGACTTCTCTGGATGTTTCCCAGGCGAGCTATTGGCAGCATGTTTTGAACCACTGTTTCTGAGGCTAATTCTTGAACCGTAAGTCATAGACGCTCGATCTTGCCGGCATAAGTCTCAGCGCCTGGCAATTAGTATAGAAGCACTGTTTCCCACTGTTTCTGAGGCTAATTCTTGAACCGTAAGTCTTAGACGCTTGATCTTGGCGGCATTCGTCTCAGCGCCTGGCAATTAGTATAGAAGCACTGTCTTTGACTTCTCTGGATGTTTCCCAGGCGAGCTATTCACAAGTAAATCCTAGACGCTCGATCTTGGTTACTTTCGCTTTCGCGGCTGGCAGCAAAGTTCAGAACCATGTTTCTGTGAATAACTCTTGAATCGTAAGTCACAGACGCTCGCTCTTGGTTGCATTCGTTTCAGCTCGTGGCAGCCAGTCTAAAAAACACTATATTGGACTTCTCTGGATGTTTCCCAGGCGAGCTATTAGCAGCATGTTCAGAACCACTGTTTCTGAGGCTAATTCTTGAACCGTAAGTCATAGACGCTCGATCTTGGCGGCATTCGTCTCAGCGCCTGGCAATTAGTATAGAAGCACTGTTTCCCACTGTTTCTGAGGCTAATTCTTGAACCGTAAGTCTTAGACGCTTGATCTTGGCGGCATTCGTCTCAGCGCCTGGCAATTAGTATAGCTGCACTGTCTTTGACTTCTCTGGATGTTTTCCAGGCGAGCTATTCATAAGTAAATCCTAGACGCTCGATCTTGGTTGCTTTCGCTTTCGCGGCTGGCAGCAAAGTTCAGAACCATGTTTATGTGAATAACTTTTGAACCGTAAGTCACAGACGCTCGCTCTTGGCTGCATTCGTTTCAGCTCGTGGCAGCCAGTCTAAAAAAACACTATCTTGGACTTCTCTGGATGTTTCCCAGGCGAGCTATTGGCAGCATGTTCAGAACCACTGTTTCTGAGGCTAATTCTTGAACCGTAAGTCATAGACGCTCGATCTTGGCGGCATTCGTCTCAGCGCCTGGCAATTAGTATAGAAGCACTGTCTTTGACTTCTCTGGATGTTTCCCAGGTGAGCTATTGACAAGTAAATCCTAGACGCTCGATCTTGGTTATTTTCGCTTTCGCGGCTGGCAGCAAAGTTCCGAACCATGTTTCTGTGAATAACTCTTGAACCGTAAGTCACAGATGCTCGCTCTTGGCTGCATTCGTTTCAGCTCGTGGCAGCCAGTCTAAAAAACACTATATTGGACTTCTCTGGATGTTTCCCAGGCGAGCTATTAGCAGCATGTTCAGAACCACTGTTTCTGAGGCTAATTCTTGAACCGTAAGTCATAGATGCTCGATCTTGGCGGCATTCGTCTCAGCGCCTGGCAATTAGTATAGAAGCACTGTTTCCCACTGTTTCTGAGGCTAATTCTTGAACCGTAAGTCTTAGACGCTTGATCTTGGCGGCATTCGTCTCAGCGCCTGGCAATTAGTATAGAAGCACTGTCTTTGACTTCTCTGGATTTTTCCCAGGCGAGCTATTCACAAGTAAATCCTAGACGCTCGATCTTGGTTACTTTCGCTTTCGCGGCTGGCAGCAAAGTTCAGAACCATGTTTCTGTGAATAACTCTTGAACCGTAAGTCACAGACGCTCGCTCTTGGCTGCATTCGTTTCAGCTCGTGGCAGCCAGTCTAAAAAACACTATCTTGGACTTCTCTGGATGTTTCCCAGGCGAGCTATTGGCAGCATGTTCAGAACCACTGTTTCTGAGGCTAATTCTTGAACCGTAAGTCATAGACGCTCGATCTTGGCGTCATTCGTCTCAGCGCCTGGCAATTAGTATAGAAGCACTGTTTCCCACTGTTTCTGAGGCTAATTCTTGAACCGTAAGTCTTAGACGCTTGATCCTTGCGGCATTCGTCTCAGCGCCTGGCAATTAGTATAGCTGCACTGTCTTTGACTTCTCTGGATGTTTTCCAGGCGAGCTATTCACAAGTAAATCCTAGACGCTCGATCTTGGTTGCTTTCGCTTTCGCGGCTGGCAGCAAAGTTCAGAACCATGTTTATGTGAATAACTTTTGAACCGTAAGTCACAGACGCTCGCTCTTGGCTGCATTCGTTTCAGCTCGTGGCAGCCAGTCTAAAAAAAACACTATCTTGGACTTCTCTGGACGTTTCCCAGGCGAGCTATTGGCAGCATGTTCAGAACCACTGTTTCTGAGGCTAATTCTTGAACCGTAAGTCTTAGACGCTTGATCTTGGCGGCATTCGTCTCAGCGCCTGGCAATTAGTATAGAAGCACTGTCTTTGACTTCTCTGGATGTTTCCCAGGCGAGCTATTCACAAGTAAATCCTAGACGCTCGATCTTGGTTACTTTCGCTTTCGCGGCTGGCAGCAAAGTTCAGAACCATGTTTCTGTGAATAACTCTTGAACCGTAAGTCACAGACGCTCGCTCTTGGCTGCATTCGTTTCAGCTCGTGGCAGCCAGTCTAAAAAAACACTATCTTGGACTTCTCTGGATGTTTCCCAGGCGAGCTATTGGCAGCATGTTCAAAACCACTGTTTCTGAGGCTAATTCTTGAACCGTAAGTCATAGACGCTCGATCTTGGCGGCATTCGTCTCAGCGCCTGGCAATTAGTATAGAAGCACTGTTTCCCACTGTTTCTGAGGCTAATTCTTGAACCGTAAGTCTTAGACGCTTGATCTTAGCGGCATTCGTCTCAGCGCCTGGCAATTAGTATAGAAGCACTGTCTTTGACTTATCTGAAAGTTTCCCAGGCGAGCTATTCACAAGTAAATCCTAGACGCTCGATTTTGGTTATTTTCGCTTTCGCGGCTGGCAGCAAAGTTCCGAACCATGTTTATGTGAATAACTCTTGAACCGTAAGTCACAGACGCTCGCTCTTGGCTGCATTCGTTTCAGCTCGTGGCAGCCAGTCTAAAAAACACTATCTTGGACTTCTCTGGATGTTTCCCAGGCGAGCTATTGGCAGCATGTTCAGAACCACTGTTTCTGAGGCTAATTCTTGAACCGTAAGTCTTAGACGCTTGATCTTGGCGGCATTCGTCTCAGCGCCTGGCAATTAGTATAGAAGCACTGTCTTTGACTTCTCTGGATGTTTCCCAGGCGAGCTATTCACAAGTAAATCCTAGACGCTCGATCTTGGTTACTTTCGCTTTCGCGGCTGGCAGCAAAGTTCAGAACCATGTTTCTGTGAATAACTCTTGAATCGTAAGTCACAGACGCTCGCTCTTGGTTGCATTCGTTTCAGCTCGTGGCAGCCAGTCTAAAAAACACTATATTGGACTTCTCTGGATGTTTCCCAGGCGAGCTATTAGCAGCATGTTCAGAACCACTGTTTCTGAGGCTAATTCTTGAACCGTAAGTCATAGACGCTCGATCTTGGCGGCATTCGTCTCAGCGCCTGGCAATTAGTATAGAAGCACTGTTTCCCACTGTTTCTGAGGCTAATTCTTGAACCGTAAGTCTTAGACGCTTGATCTTGGCGGTATTCGTCTCAGCGCCTGGCAATTAGTATAGCTGCACTGTCTTTGACTTCTCTGGATGTTTTCCAGGCGAGCTATTCACAAGTAAATCCTAGACGCTCGATCTTGGTTGCTTTCGCTTTCACGGCTGGCAGCAAAGTTCAGAACCATGTTTATGTGAATAACTTTTGAACCGTAAGTCACAGACGCTCGCTCTTGGCTGCATTCGTTTCAGCTCGTGGCAGCCAGTCTAAAAAAAACCACTATCTTGGACTTCTCTGGATGTTTCCCAGGCGAGCTATTGGCAGCATGTTCAGAACCACTGTTCCTGAGGCTAATTCTTGAACCGTAAGTCATAGACGCTCGATCTTGGCGGCATTCGTCTCAGCGCCTGGCAATTAGTATAGAAGCACTGTTTCCCACTGTTTCTGAGGCTAATTCTTGAACCGTAAGTCTTAGACGCTTGATCTTGGCTGCATTCGTCTCAGCGCCTGGCAATTAGTATAGCTGCACTGTCTTTGACTTCTCTGGATGTTTTCCAGGCGAGCTATTCACAAGTAAATCCTAGACGCTCGATCTTGGTTGCTATGGCTTTCGCGGCTGGCAGCAAAGTTCAGAACCATGTTTATGTGAATAACTTTTGAACCGTAAGTCACAGACGCTCGCTCTTGGCTGCATTCGTTTCAGCTCGTGGCAGCCAGTCTAAAAAAAACACTATCTTGGACTTCTCTGGATGTTTCCCAGGCGAGCTATTGGCAGCATGTTCAGAACCACTGTTTCTGAGGCTAATTCTTGAACCGTAAGTCATAGACGCTCGATCTTGGCGGCATTCGTCTCAGCGCCTGGCAATTAGTATAGAAGCACTGTTTCCCACTGTTTCTGAGGCTAATTCTTGAACCGTAAGTCTTAGACGCTTGATCCTGGCGGCATTCGTCTCAGCGCCTGGCAATTAGTATAGAAGCACTGTCTTTGACTTCTCTGGATGTTTCCCAGGCGAGCTATTCACAAGTAAATCCTAGACGCTCGATCTTGGTTACTTTCGCTTTCGCGGCTGGCAGCAAAGTTCAGAACCATGTTTCTGTGAATAACTCTTGAACCGTAAGTCACAGACGCTCGCTCTTGGCTGCATTCGTTTCAGCTCGTGGCAGCCAGTCTAAAAAAACATAATCTTGGACTTCTCTGGATGTTTCCCAGGCGAGCTATTGGCAGCATGTTCAAAACCACTGTTTCTGAGGCTAATTCTTGAACCGTAAGTCATAGACGCTCGATCTTGGCGGCATTCGTCTCAGCGCCTGGCAATTAGTATAGAAGCACTGTTTCCCACTGTTTCTGAGGCTAATTCTTGAACCGTAAGTCTTAGACGCTTGATCTTGGCGGCATTCGTCTCAGCGCCTGCCAATTAGTATAGAAGCACTGTCTTTGACTTATCTGAAAGTTTCCCAGGCGAGCTATTCACAAGTAAATCCTAGACGCTCGATCTTGGTTACTTTCGCTTTCGCGGCTGGCAGCAAAGTTCAGAACCATGTTTCTGTGAATAACTCTTGAACCGTAAGTCACAGACGCTCGCTCTTGGCTGCATTCGTTTCAGCTCGTGGCAGCCAGTCTAAAAAAACACTATCTTGGACTTCTCTGGATGTTTCCCAGGCGAGCTATTGGCAGCATGTTCAGAACCACTGTTTCTGAGGCTAATTCTTGAACCGTAAGTCATAGACGCTCGATCTTGGCGGCATTCGTCTCAGCGCCTGGCAATTAGTATAGAAGCACTGTTTCCCACTGTTTCTGAGGCTAATTCTTGAATCGTAAGTCTTAGACGCTTGATCTTGGCGGCATTCGTCTCAGCGCCTGGCAATTAGTATAGAAGCACTGTCTTTGACTTATCTGAAAGTTTCCCAGGCGAGCTATTCACAAGTAAATCCTAGACGCTCGATCTTGGTTACTTTCGCTTTCGCGGCTGGCAGCAAAGTTCAGAACCATGTTTCTGTGAATAACTCTTGAACCGTAAGTCACAGACGCTCGCTCTTGGCTGCATTCGTTTCAGCTCGTGGCAGCCAGTCTAAAAAAACACTATCTTGGACTTCTCTGGATGTTTCCCAGGCGAGCTATTGGCAGCCGGTTCAAAACCACTGTTTCTGAGGCTAATTCTTGAACCGTAAGTCATAGACGCTCGATCTTGGCGGCATTCGTCTCAGCGCCTGGCAATTAGTATAGAAGCACTGTTTCCCACTGTTTCTGAGGCTAATTCTTGAACCGTAAGTCTTAGACGCTTGATCTTGGCGGCATTCGTCTCAGCGCCTGGCAATTAGCATAGAAGCACTGTCTTTGACTTATCTGAAAGTTTCCCAGGCGAGCTATTCACAAGTAAATCCTAGACGCTCGATCTTGGTTACTTTCGCTTTCGCGGCTGGCAGCAAAGTTCAGAACCATGTTTCTGTGAATAACTCTTGAACCGTAAGTCACAGACGCTCGCTCTTGGCTGCATTCGTTTCAGCTCGTGGCAGCCAGTCTAAAAAAACACTATCTTGGACTTCTCTGGATGTTTCCCAGGCGAGCTATTGGCAGCATGTTCAGAACCACTGTTTCTGAGGCTAATTCTTGAACCGTAAGTCATAGACGCTCGATCTTGGCGGCATTCGTCTCAGCGCCTGGCAATTAGTATAGAAGCACTGTTTCCCACTGTTTCTGAGGCTAATTCTTGAACCGTAAGTCATAGACGCTCGATCTTGGCGGCATTCGTCTCAGCGCCTGGCAATTAGTATAGAAGCACTGTCTTTGACTTCTCTGGATGTTTCCCAGGCGAGCTATTGACAAGTAAATCCTAGACGCTCGATCTTGGTTACTTTCGCTTTCGCGGCTGGCAGCAAAGTTCAGAACCATGTTTCTGTGAATAACTCTTGAACCGTAAGTCACAGACGCTCGCTCTTGGCTGCATTCGTTTCAGCTCGTGGCAGTCAGTCTAAAAAAACACTATCTTGGACTTCTCTGGATGTTTCCCAGGCGAGCTATTGGCAGCCGGTTCAAAACCACTGTTTCTGAGGCTAATTCTTGAACCGTAAGTCATAGACGCTCGATCTTGGCGGCATTCGTCTCAGCGCCTGGCAATTAGTATAGAAGCACTGTTTCCCACTGTTTCTGAGGCTAATTCTTGAACCGTAAGTCTTAGACGCTTGATCTTGGCGGCATTCGTCTCAGCGCCTGGCAATTAGTATAGAAGCACTGTCTTTGACTTATCTGAAAGTTTCCCAGGCGAGCTATTCACAAGTAAATCCTAGACGCTCGATCTTGGTTACTTTCGCTTTCGCGGCTGGCAGCAAAGTTCAGAACCATGTTTCTGTGAAGAACTCTTGAACCGTAAGTCACAGACGCTCGCTCTTGGCTGCATGCGTTTCAGCTCGTGGCAGCCAGTCTAAAAAATCACTATCTTGGACTTCTCTGGATGTTTCCCAGGCGAGCTATTGGCAGCATGTTTTGAACCACTGTTTCTGAGGCTAATTCTTGAACCGTAAGTCATAGACGCTCGATCTTGCCGGCATTCGTCTCAGCGCCTGGCAATTAGTATGGAAGCACTGTTTCCCACTGTTTCTGAGGCTAATTCTTGAACCGTAAGTCTTAGACGCTTGATCTTGGCGGCATTCGTCTCAGCGCCTGGCAATTAGTATAGAAGCACTGTCTTTGACTTCTCTGGATGTTTCCCAGGCGAGCTATTCACAAGTAAATCCTAGACGCTCGATCTTGGTTACTTTCGCTTTCGCGGCTGGCAGCAAAGTTCAGAACCATGTTTCTGTGAATAACTCTTGAATCGTAAGTCACAGACGCTCGCTCTTGGTTGCATTCGTTTCAGCTCGTGGCAGCCAGTCTAAAAAACACTATATTGGACTTCTCTGGATGTTTCCCAGGCGAGCTATTAGCAGCATGTTCAGAACCACTGTTTCTGAGGCTAATTCTTGAACCGTAAGTCATAGACGCTCGATCTTGGCGGCATTCGTCTCAGCGCCTGGCAATTAGTATAGAAGCACTGTTTCCCACTGTTTCTGAGGCTAATTCTTGAACCGTAAGTCTTAGACGCTTGATCTTGGCGGCATTCGTCTCAGCGCCTGGCAATTAGTATAGCTGCACTGTCTTTGACTTCTCTGGATGTTTTCCAGGCGAGCTATTCATAAGTAAATCCTAGACGCTCGATCTTGGTTGCTTTCGCTTTCGCGGCTGGCAGCAAAGTTCAGAACCATGTTTATGTGAATAACTTTTGAACCGTAAGTCACAGACGCTCGCTCTTGGCTGCATTCGTTTCAGCTCGTGGCAGCCAGTCTAAAAAAACACTATCTTGGACTTCTCTGGATGTTTCCCAGGCGAGCTATTGGCAGCATGTTCAGAACCACTGTTTCTGAGGCTAATTCTTGAACCGTAAGTCATAGACGCTCGATCTTGGCGGCATTCGTCTCAGCGCCTGGCAATTAGTATAGAAGCACTGTCTTTGACTTCTCTGGATGTTTCCCAGGCGAGCTATTGACAAGTAAATCCTAGACGCTCGATCTTGGTTATTTTCGCTTTCGCGGCTGGCAGCAAAGTTCCGAACCATGTTTCTGTGAATAACTCTTGAACCGTAAGTCACAGACGCTCGCTCTTGGCTGCATTCGTTTCAGCTCGTGGCAGCCAGTCTAAAAAACACTATCTTGGACTTCTCTGGATGTTTCCCAGGCGAGCTATTGGCAGCATGTTTTGAACCACTGTTTCTGAGGCTAATTCTTGAACCGTAAGTCATAGACGCTCGATCTTGGCGGCATTCGTCTCAGCGCCTGGCAATTAGTATAGAAGCACTGTTTCCCACTGTTTCTGAGGCTAATTCTTGAACCGTAAGTCTTAGACGCTTGATCTTGGCGGCATTCGTCTCAGCGCCTGGCAATTAGTATAGAAGCACTGTCTTTGACTTCTCTGGATGTTTCCCAGGCGAGCTATTCACAAGTAAATCCTAGACGCTCGATCTTGGTTACTTTCGCTTTCGCGGCTGGCAGCAAAGTTCAGAACCATGTTTCTGTGAATAACTCTTGAACCGTAAGTCACAGACGCTCGCTCTTGGCTGCATTCGTTTCAGCTCGTGGCAGCCAGTCTAAAAAACACTATATTGGACTTCTCTGGATGTTTCCCAGGCGAGCTATTAGCAGCATGTTCAGAACCACTGTTTCTGAGGCTAATTCTTGAACCGTAAGTCATAGATGCTCGATCTTGGCGGCATTCGTCTCAGCGCCTGGCAATTAGTATAGAAGCACTGTTTCCCACTGTTTCTGAGGCTAATTCTTGAACCGTAAGTCTTAGACGCTTGATCTTGGCGGCATTCGTCTCAGCGCCTGGCAATTAGTATAGAAGCACTGTCTTTGACTTCTCTGGATTTTTCCCAGGCGAGCTATTGGCAGCATGTTCAAAACCACTGTTTCTGAGGCTAATTCTTGAACCGTAAGTCATAGACGCTCGATCTTGGCGGCATTCGTCTCAGCGCCTGGCAATTAGTATAGAAGCACTGTTTCCCACTGTTTCTGAGGCTAATTCTTGAACCGTAAGTCTTAGACGCTTGATCTTGGCGGCATTCGTCTCAGCGCCTGGCAATTAGTATAGAAGCACTGTCTTTGACTTCTCTGGATGTTTCCCAGACGAGCTATTCACAAGTAAATCCTAGACGCTCGATCTTGGTTACTTTCGCTTTCGCGGCTGGCAGCAAAGTTCAGAACCATGTTTATGTGAATAACTTTTGAACCGTAAGTCACAGACGCTCGCTCTTGGCTGCATTCGTTTCAGCTCGTGGCAGCCAGTCTAAAAAAAACACTATCTTGGACTTCTCTGGATGTTTCCCAGGCGAGCTATTGGCAGCATGTTCAGAACCACTGTTTCTGAGGCTAATTCTTGAACCGTAAGTCATAGACGCTCGATCTTGGCGGCATTCGTCTCAGCGCCTGGCAATTAGTATAGAAGCACTGTTTCCCACTGTTTCTGAGGCTAATTCTTGAACCGTAAGTCTTAGACGCTTGATCCTGGCGGCATTCGTCTCAGCGCCTGGCAATTAGTATAGAAGCACTGTCTTTGACTTCTCTGGATGTTTCCCAGGCGAGTTATTCACAAGTAAATCCTAGACGCTCGATCTTGGTTACTTTCGCTTTCGCGGCTGGCAGCAAAGTTCAGAACCATGTTTCTGTGAATAACTCTTGAACCGTAAGTCACAGACGCTCGCTCTTGGCTGCATTCGTTTCAGCTCGTGGCAGCCAGTCTAAAAAAACATAATCTTGGACTTCTCTGGATGTTTCCCAGGCGAGCTATTGGCAGCATGTTCAAAACCACTGTTTCTGAGGCTAATTCTTGAACCGTAAGTCATAGACGCTCGATCTTGGCGGCATTCGTCTCAGCGCCTGGCAATTAGTATAGAAGCACTGTTTCCCACTGTTTCTGAGGCTAATTCTTGAACCGTAAGTCTTAGACGCTTGATCTTGGCGGCATTCGTCTCAGCGCCTGGCAATTAGTATAGAAGCACTGTCTTTGACTTATCTGAAAGTTTCCCAGGCGAGCTATTCACAAGTAAATCCTAGACGCTCGATCTTGGTTACTTTCGCTTTCGCGGCTGGCAGCAAAGTTCAGAACCATGTTTCTGTGAATAACTCTTGAACCGTAAGTCACAGACGCTCGCTCTTGGCTGCATTCGTTTCAGCTCGTGGCAGCCAGTCTAAAAAAACACTATCTTGGACTTCTCTGGATGTTTCCCAGGCGAGCTATTGGCAGCATGTTCAGAACCACTGTTTCTGAGGCTAATTCTTGAACCGTAAGTCATAGACGCTCGATCTTGGCGGCATTCGTCTCAGCGCCTGGCAATTAGTATAGAAGCACTGTTTCCCACTGTTTCTGAGGCTAATTCTTGAATCGTAAGTCTTAGACGCTTGATCTTGGCGGCATTCGTCTCAGCGCCTGGCAATTAGTATAGAAGCACTGTCTTTGACTTATCTGAAAGTTTCCCAGGCGAGCTATTCACAAGTAAATCCTAGACGCTCGATCTTGGTTACTTTCGCTTTCGCGGCTGGCAGCAAAGTTCAGAACCATGTTTCTGTGAATAACTCTTGAACCGTAAGTCACAGACGCTCGCTCTTGGCTGCATTCGTTTCAGCTCGTGGCAGCCAGTCTAAAAAAACACTATCTTGGACTTCTCTGGATGTTTCCCAGGCGAGCTATTGGCAGCCGGTTCAAAACCACTGTTTCTGAGGCTAATTCTTGAACCGTAAGTCATAGACGCTCGATCTTGGCGGCATTCGTCTCAGCGCCTGGCAATTAGTATAGAAGCACTGTTTCCCACTGTTTCTGAGGCTAATTCTTGAACCGTAAGTCTTAGACGCTTGATCTTGGCGGCATTCGTCTCAGCGCCTGGCAATTAGCATAGAAGCACTGTCTTTGACTTATCTGAAAGTTTCCCAGGCGAGCTATTCACAAGTAAATCCTAGACGCTGGATCTTGGTTACTTTCGCTTTCGCGGCTGGCAGCAAAGTTCAGAACCATGTTTCTGTGAATAACTCTTGAACCGTAAGTCACAGACGCTCGCTCTTGGCTGCATTCGTTTCAGCTCGTGGCAGCCAGACTAAAAAAACACTATCTTGGACTTCTCTGGATGTTTCCCAGGCGAGCTATTGGCAGCATGTTCAGAACCACTGTTTCTGAGGCTAATTCTTGAACCGTAAGTCATAGACGCTCGATCTTGGCGGCATTCGTCTCAGCGCCTGGCAATTAGTATAGAAGCACTGTTTCCCACTGTTTCTGAGGCTAATTCTTGAACCGTAAGTCATAGACGCTCGATCTTGGCGGCATTCGTCTCAGCGCCTGGCAATTAGTATAGAAGCACTGTCTTTGACTTCTCTGGATGTTTCCCAGACGAGCTATTCACAAGTAAATCCTAGACGCTCGATCTTGGTTACTTTCGCTTTCGCGGCTGGCAGCAAAGTTCAGAACCATGTTTCTGTGAATAACTCTTGAACCGTAAGTCACAGACGCTCGCTCTTGGCTGCATTCGTTTCAGCTCGTGGCAGCCAGTCTAAAAAAACACTATCTTGGACTTCTCTGGATGTTTCCCAGGCGAGCTATTGGCAGCATGTTCAGAACCACTGTTTCTGAGGCTAATTCTTGAACCGTAAGTCATAGACGCTCGATCTTGGCGGCATTCGTCTCAGCGCCTGGCAATTAGTATAGAAGCACTGTTTCCCACTGTTTCTGAGGCTAATTCTTGAACCGTAAGTCTTAGACGCTTGATCTTGGTGGCATTCGTCTCAGCGCCTGGCAATTAGTATAGAAGCACTGTCTTTGACTTATCTGAAAGTTTCCCAGGCGAGCTATTCACAAGTAAATCCTAGACGCTCGATCTTGGTTACTTTCGCTTTCGCGGCTGGCAGCAAAGTTCAGAACCATGTTTCTGTGAATAACTCTTGAACCGTAAGTCACAGACGCTCGCTCTTGGCTGCATTCGTTTCAGCTCGTGGCAGCCAGTCTAAAAAACACTATCTTGGACTTCTCTGGATGTTTCCCAGGCGAGCTATTGGCAGCCGGTTCAAAACCACTGTTTCTGAGGCTAATTCTTGAACCGTAAGTCATAGACGCTCGATCTTGGCGGCATTCGTCTCAGCGCCTGGCAATTAGTATAGAAGCACTGTTTCCCACTGTTTCTGAGGCTAATTCTTGAACCGTAAGTCTTAGACGCTTGATCTTGGCGGCATTCGTCTCAGCGCCTGGCAATTAGCATAGAAGCACTGTCTTTGACTTATCTGAAAGTTTCCCAGGCGAGCTATTCACAAGTAAATCCTAGACGCTCGATCTTGGTTACTTTCGCTTTCGCGGCTGGCAGCAAAGTTCAGAACCATGTTTCTGTGAATAACTCTTGAATCGTAAGTCACAGACGCTCGCTCTTGGTTGCATTCGTTTCAGCTCGTGGCAGCCAGTCTAAAAAACACTATATTGGACTTCTCTGGATGTTTCCCAGGCGAGCTATTAGCAGCATGTTCAGAACCACTGTTTCTGAGGCGAATTCTTGAACCGTAAGTCATAGACGCTCGATCTTGGCGGCATTCGTCTCAGCGCCTGGCAATTAGTATAGAAGCACTGTTTCCCACTGTTTCTGAGGCTAATTCTTGAACCGTAAGTCTTAGACGCTTGATCTTGGCGGCATTCGTCTCAGCGCCTGGCAATTAGTATAGAAGCACTGTCTTTGACTTCTCTGGATGTTTCCCAGGCGAGCTATTCACAAGTAAATCCTAGACGCTCGATCTTGGTTACTTTCGCTTTCGCGGCTGGCAGCAAAGTTCAGAACCATGTTTCTGTGAATAACTCTTGAACCGTAAGTCACAGACGCTCGCTCTTGGCTGCATTCGTTTCAGCTCGTGGCAGCCAGTCTAAAAAACACTATATTGGACTTCTCTGGATGTTTCCCAGGCGAGCTATTAGCAGCATGTTCAGAACCACTGTTTCTGAGGCTAATTCTTGAACCGTAAGTCATAGATGCTCGATCTTGGCGGCATTCGTCTCAGCGCCTGGCAATTAGTATAGAAGCACTGTTTCCCACTGTTTCTGAGGCTAATTCTTGAACCGTAAGTCTTAGACGCTTGATCTTGGCGGCATTCGTCTCAGCGCCTGGCAATTAGTATAGAAGCACTGTCTTTGACTTCTCTGGATTTTTCCCAGGCGAGCTATTGGCAGCATGTTCAAAACCACTGTTTCTGAGGCTAATTCTTGAACCGTAAGTCATAGACGCTCGATCTTGGCGGCATTCGTCTCAGCGCCTGGCAATTAGTATAGAAGCACTGTTTCCCACTGTTTCTGAGGCTAATTCTTGAACCGTAAGTCTTAGACGCTTGATCTTGGCGGCATTCGTCTCAGCGCCTGGCAATTAGTATAGAAGCACTGTCTTTGACTTCTCTGGATGTTTCCCAGACGAGCTATTCACAAGTAAATCCTAGACGCTCGATCTTGGTTACTTTCGCTTTCGCGGCTGGCAGCAAAGTTCAGAACCATGTTTCTGTGAATAACTCTTGAACCGTAAGTCACAGACGCTCGCTCTTGGCTGCATTCGTTTCAGCTCGTGGCAGCCAGTCTAAAAAAACACTATCTTGGACTTCTCTGGATGTTTCCCAGGCGAGCTATTGGCAGCATGTTCAGAACCACTGTTTCTGAGGCTAATTCTTGAACCGTAAGTCATAGACGCTCGATCTTGGCGGCATTCGTCTCAGCGCCTGGCAATTAGTATAGAAGCACTGTTTCCCACTGTTTCTGAGGCTAATTCTTGAACCGTAAGTCTTAGACGCTTGATCTTGGCGGCATTCGTCTCAGCGCCTGGCAATTAGTATAGAAGCACTGTCTTTGACTTATCTGAAAGTTTCCCAGGCGAGCTATTCACAAGTAAATCCTAGACGCTCGATCTTGGTTACTTTCGCTTTCGCGGCTGGCAGCAAAGTTCAGAACCATGTTTCTGTGAATAACTCTTGAACCGTAAGTCACAGACGCTCGCTCTTGGCTGCATTCGTTTCAGCTCGTGGCAGCCAGTCTAAAAAAACACTATCTTGGACTTCTCTGGATGTTTCCCAGGCGAGCTATTGGCAGCCGGTTCAAAACCACTGTTTCTGAGGCTAATTCTTGAACCGTAAGTCATAGACGCTCGATCTTGGCGGCATTCGTCTCAGCGCCTGGCAATTAGTATAGAAGCACTGTTTCCCACTGTTTCTGAGGCTAATTCTTGAACCGTAAGTCTTAGACGCTTGATCTTGGCGGCATTCGTCTCAGCGCCTGGCAATTAGCATAGAAGCACTGTCTTTGACTTATCTGAAAGTTTCCCAGGCGAGCTATTCACAAGTAAATCCTAGACGCTCGATCTTGGTTACTTTCGCTTTCGCGGCTGGCAGCAAAGTTCAGAACCATGTTTCTGTGAATAACTCTTGAACCGTAAGTCACAGACGCTCGCTCTTGGCTGCATTCGTTTCAGCTCGTGGCAGCCAGTCTAAAAAAACACTATCTTGGACTTCTCTGGATGTTTCCCAGGCGAGCTATTGGCAGCATGTTCAGAACCACTGTTTCTGAGGCTAATTCTTGAACCGTAAGTCATAGACGCTCGATCTTGGCGGCATTCGTCTCAGCGCCTGGCAATTAGTATAGAAGCACTGTTTCCCACTGTTTCTGAGGCTAATTCTTGAACCGTAAGTCTTAGACGCTTGATCTTGGTGGCATTCGTCTCAGCGCCTGGCAATTAGTATAGAAGCACTGTCTTTGACTTATCTGAAAGTTTCCCAGGCGAGCTATTCACAAGTAAATCCTAGACGCTCGATCTTGGTTGCTATGGCTTTCGCGGCTGGCAGCAAAGTTCAGAACCATGTTTATGTGAATAACTTTTGAACCGTAAGTCACAGACGCTCGCTCTTGGCTGCATTCGTTTCAGCTCGTGGCAGCCAGTCTAAAAAAAACACTATCTTGGACTTCTCTGGATGTTTCCCAGGCGAGCTATTGGCAGCATGTTCAGAACCACTGTTTCTGAGGCTAATTCTTGAACCGTAAGTCATAGACGCTCGATCTTGGCGGCATTCGTCTCAGCGCCTGGCAATTAGTATAGAAGCACTGTTTCCCACTGTTTCTGAGGCTAATTCTTGAACCGTAAGTCTTAGACGCTTGATCCTGGCGGCATTCGTCTCAGCGCCTGGCAATTAGTATAGAAGCACTGTCTTTGACTTCTCTGGATGTTTCCCAGGCGAGCTATTCACAAGTAAATCCTAGACGCTCGATCTTGGTTACTTTCGCTTTCGCGGCTGGCAGCAAAGTTCAGAACCATGTTTCTGTGAATAACTCTTGAACCGTAAGTCACAGACGCTCGCTCTTGGCTGCATTCGTTTCAGCTCGTGGCAGCCAGTCTAAAAAAACATAATCTTGGACTTCTCTGGATGTTTCCCAGGCGAGCTATTGGCAGCATGTTCAAAACCACTGTTTCTGAGGCTAATTCTTGAACCGTAAGTCATAGACGCTCGATCTTGGCGGCATTCGTCTCAGCGCCTGGCAATTAGTATAGAAGCACTGTTTCCCACTGTTTCTGAGGCTAATTCTTGAACCGTAAGTCTTAGACGCTTGATCTTGGCGGCATTCGTCTCAGCGCCTGGCAATTAGTATAGAAGCACTGTCTTTGACTTATCTGAAAGTTTCCCAGGCGAGCTATTCACAAGTAAATCCTAGACGCTCGATCTTGGTTGCTATGGCTTTCGCGGCTGGCAGCAAAGTTCAGAACCATGTTTATGTGAATAACTTTTGAACCGTAAGTCACAGACGCTCGCTCTTGGCTGCATTCGTTTCAGCTCGTGGCAGCCAGTCTAAAAAAACATAATCTTGGACTTCTCTGGATGTTTCCCAGGCGAGCTATTGGCAGCATGTTCAAAACCACTGTTTCTGAGGCTAATTCTTGAACCGTAAGTCATAGACGCTCGATCTTGGCGGCATTCGTCTCAGCGCCTGGCAATTAGTATAGAAGCACTGTTTCCCACTGTTTCTGAGGCTAATTCTTGAACCGTAAGTCTTAGACGCTTGATCTTGGCGGCATTCGTCTCAGCGCCTGGCAATTAGTATAGAAGCACTGTCTTTGACTTATCTGAAAGTTTCCCAGGCGAGCTATTCACAAGTAAATCCTAGACGCTCGATCTTGGTTACTTTCGCTTTCGCGGCTGGCAGCAAAGTTCAGAACCATGTTTCTGTGAATAACTCTTGAACCGTAAGTCACAGACGCTCGCTCTTGGCTGCATTCGTTTCAGCTCGTGGCAGCCAGTCTAAAAAACACTATCTTGGACTTCTCTGGATGTTTCCCAGGCGAGCTATTGGCAGCATGTTTTGAACCACTGTTTTCTGAGGCTAATTCTTGAACCGTAAGTCATAGACGCTCGATCTTGGCGGCATTCGTCTCAGCGCCTGGCAATTAGTATAGAAGCACTGTTTCCCACTGTTTCTGAGGCTAATTCTTGAACCGTAAGTCTTAGACGCTTGATCTTGGCGGCATTCGTCTCAGCGCCTGGCAATTAGTATAGAAGCACTGTCTTTGACTTCTCTGGATGTTTCCCAGGCGAGCTATTCACAAGTAAATCCTAGACGCTCGATCTTGGTTACTTTCGCTTTCGCGGCTGGCAGCAAAGTTCAGAACCATGTTTCTGTGAATAACTCTTGAACCGTAAGTCACAGACGCTCGCTCTTGGCTGCATTCGTTTCAGCTCGTGGCAGCCAGTCCTAAAAAACACTATATTGGACTTCTCTGGATGTTTCCCAGGCGAGCTATTAGCAGCATGTTCAGAACCACTGTTTCTGAGGCTAATTCTTGAACCGTAAGTCATAGATGCTCGATCTTGGCGGCATTCGTCTCAGCGCCTGGCAATTAGTATAGAAGCACTGTTTCCCACTGTTTCTGAGGCTAATTCTTGAACCGTAAGTCTTAGACGCTTGATCTTGGCGGCATTCGTCTCAGCGCCTGGCAATTAGTATAGAAGCACTGTCTTTGACTTCTCTGGATTTTTCCCAGGCGAGCTATTGGCAGCATGTTCAAAACCACTGTTTCTGAGGCTAATTCCTTGAACCGTAAGTCATAGACGCTCGATCTTGGCGGCATTCGTCTCAGCGCCTGGCAATTAGTATAGAAGCACTGTTTCCCACTGTTTCTGAGGCTAATTCTTGAACCGTAAGTCTTAGACGCTTGATCTTGGCGGCATTCGTCTCAGCGCCTGGCAATTAGTATAGAAGCACTGTCTTTGACTTATCTGAAAGTTTCCCAGGCGAGCTATTCACAAGTAAATCTAGACGCTCGATCTTGGTTGCTATGGCTTTCGCGGCTGGCAGCAAAGTTCAGAACCATGTTTATGTGAATAACTTTTGAACCGTAAGTCACAGACGCTCGCTCTTGGCTGCATTCGTTTCAGCTCGTGGCAGCCAGTCTAAAAAAAACATAATCTTGGACTTCTCTGGATGTTTCCCAGGCGAGCTATTGGCAGCATGTTCAAAACCACTGTTTCTGAGGCTAATTCTTGAACCGTAAGTCATAGACGCTCGATCTTGGCGGCATTCGTCTCAGCGCCTGGCAATTAGTATAGAAGCACTGTTTCCCACTGTTTCTGAGGCTAATTCTTGAACCGTAAGTCTTAGACGCTTGATCTTGGCGGCATTCGTCTCAGCGCCTGGCAATTAGTATAGAAGCACTGTCTTTGACTTATCTGAAAGTTTCCCAGGCGAGCTATTCACAAGTAAATCCTAGACGCTCGATCTTGGTTACTTTCGCTTTCGCGGCAGGCAGCAAAGTTCAGAACCATGTTTCTGTGAATAACTCTTGAACCGTAAGTCACAGACGCTCGCTCTTGGCTGCATTCGTTTCAGCTCGTGGCAGCCAGTCTAAAAAAACACTATCTTGGACTTCTCTGGATGTTTCCCAGGCGAGCTATTGGCAGCATGTTCAGAACCACTGTTTCTGAGGCTAATTCTTGAACCGTAAGTCATAGACGCTCGATCTTGGCGGCATTCGTCTCAGCGCCTGGCAATTAGTATAGAAGCACTGTTTCCCACTGTTTCTGAGGCTAATTCTTGAATCGTAAGTCTTAGACGCTTGATCTTGGCGGCATTCGTCTCAGCGCCTGGCAATTAGTATAGAAGCACTGTCTTTGACTTATCTGAAAGTTTCCCAGGCGAGCTATTCACAAGTAAATCCTAGACGCTCGATCTTGGTTACTTTCGCTTTCGCGGCTGGCAGCAAAGTTCAGAACCATGTTTCTGTGAATAACTCTTGAACCGTAAGTCACAGACGCTCGCTCTTGGCTGCATTCGTTTCAGCTCGTGGCAGCCAGTCTAAAAAAACACTATCTTGGACTTCTCTGGATGTTTCCCAGGCGAGCTATTGGCAGCCGGTTCAAAACCACTGTTTCTGAGGCTAATTCTTGAACCGTAAGTCATAGACGCTCGATCTTGGCGGCATTCGTCTCAGCGCCTGGCAATTAGTATAGAAGCACTGTTTCCCACTGTTTCTGAGGCTAATTCTTGAACCGTAAGTCTTAGACGCTTGATCTTGGCGGCATTCGTCTCAGCGCCTGGCAATTAGCATAGAAGCACTGTCTTTGACTTATCTGAAAGTTTCCCAGGCGAGCTATTCACAAGTAAATCCTAGACGCTCGATCTTGGTTACTTTCGCTTTCGCGGCTGGCAGCAAAGTTCAGAACCATGTTTCTGTGAATAACTCTTGAACCGTAAGTCACAGACGCTCGCTCTTGGCTGCATTCGTTTCAGCTCGTGGCAGCCAGTCTAAAAAAACACTATCTTGGACTTCTCTGGATGTTTCCCAGGCGAGCTATTGGCAGCATGTTCAGAACCACTGTTTCTGAGGCTAATTCTTGAACCGTAAGTCATAGACGCTCGATCTTGGCGGCATTCGTCTCAGCGCCTGGCAATTAGTATAGAAGCACTGTTTCCCACTGTTTCTGAGGCTAATTCTTGAACCGTAAGTCATAGACGCTCGATCTTGGCGGCATTCGTCTCAGCGCCTGGCAATTAGTATAGAAGCACTGTCTTTGACTTCTCTGGATGTTTCCCAGACGAGCTATTCACAAGTAAATCCTAGACGCTCGATCTTGGTTACTTTCGCTTTCGCGGCTGGCAGCAAAGTTCAGAACCATGTTTCTGTGAATAACTCTTGAACCGTAAGTCACAGACGCTCGCTCTTGGCTGCATTCGTTTCAGCTCGTGGCAGCCAGTCTAAAAAAACACTATCTTGGACTTCTCTGGATGTTTCCCAGGCGAGCTATTGGCAGCATGTTCAGAACCACTGTTTCTGAGGCTAATTCTTGAACCGTAAGTCATAGACGCTCGATCTTGGCGGCATTCGTCTCAGCGCCTGGCAATTAGTATAGAAGCACTGTTTCCCACTGTTTCTGAGGCTAATTCTTGAACCGTAAGTCTTAGACGCTTGATCTTGGTGGCATTCGTCTCAGCGCCTGGCAATTAGTATAGAAGCACTGTCTTTGACTTATCTGAAAGTTTCCCAGGCGAGCTATTCACAAGTAAATCCTAGACGCTCGATCTTGGTTGCTATGGCTTTCGCGGCTGGCAGCAAAGTTCAGAACCATGTTTATGTGAATAACTTTTGAACCGTAAGTCACAGACGCTCGCTCTTGGCTGCATTCGTTTCAGCTCGTGGCAGCCAGTCTAAAAAAAACACTATCTTGGACTTCTCTGGATGTTTCCCAGGCGAGCTATTGGCAGCATGTTCAGAACCACTGTTTCTGAGGCTAATTCTTGAACCGTAAGTCATAGACGCTCGATCTTGGCGGCATTCGTCTCAGCGCCTGGCAATTAGTATAGAAGCACTGTTTCCCACTGTTTCTGAGGCTAATTCTTGAACCGTAAGTCTTAGACGCTTGATCCTGGCGGCATTCGTCTCAGCGCCTGGCAATTAGTATAGAAGCACTGTCTTTGACTTCTCTGGATGTTTCCCAGGCGAGCTATTCACAAGTAAATCCTAGACGCTCGATCTTGGTTACTTTCGCTTTCGCGGCTGGCAGCAAAGTTCAGAACCATGTTTCTGTGAATAACTCTTGAACCGTAAGTCACAGACGCTCGCTCTTGGCTGCATTCGTTTCAGCTCGTGGCAGCCAGTCTAAAAAAACATAATCTTGGACTTCTCTGGATGTTTCCCAGGCGAGCTATTGGCAGCATGTTCAAAACCACTGTTTCTGAGGCTAATTCTTGAACCGTAAGTCATAGACGCTCGATCTTGGCGGCATTCGTCTCAGCGCCTGGCAATTAGTATAGAAGCACTGTTTCCCACTGTTTCTGAGGCTAATTCTTGAACCGTAAGTCTTAGACGCTTGATCTTGGCGGCATTCGTCTCAGCGCCTGGCAATTAGTATAGAAGCACTGTCTTTGACTTATCTGAAAGTTTCCCAGGCGAGCTATTCACAAGTAAATCCTAGACGCTCGATCTTGGTTACTTTCGCTTTCGCGGCTGGCAGCAAAGTTCAGAACCATGTTTCTGTGAATAACTCTTGAACCGTAAGTCACAGACGCTCGCTCTTGGCTGCATTCGTTTCAGCTCGTGGCAGCCAGTCTAAAAAAACACTATCTTGGACTTCTCTGGATGTTTCCCAGGCGAGCTATTGGCAGCATGTTCAGAACCACTGTTTCTGAGGCTAATTCTTGAACCGTAAGTCATAGACGCTCGATCTTGGCGGCATTCGTCTCAGCGCCTGGCAATTAGTATAGAAGCACTGTTTCCCACTGTTTCTGAGGCTAATTCTTGAATCGTAAGTCTTAGACGCTTGATCTTGGCGGCATTCGTCTCAGCGCCTGGCAATTAGTATAGAAGCACTGTCTTTGACTTCTCTGGATGTTTCCCAGACGAGCTATTCACAAGTAAATCCTAGACGCTCGATCTTGGTTACTTTCGCTTTCGCGGCTGGCAGCAAAGTTCAGAACCATGTTTCTGTGAATAACTCTTGAACCGTAAGTCACAGACGCTCGCTCTTGGCTGCATTCGTTTCAGCTCGTGGCAGCCAGTCTAAAAAAACACTATCTTGGACTTCTCTGGATGTTTCCCAGGCGAGCTATTGGCAGCATGTTCAGAACCACTGTTTCTGAGGCTAATTCTTGAACCGTAAGTCATAGACGCTCGATCTTGGCGGCATTCGTCTCAGCGCCTGGCAATTAGTATAGAAGCACTGTTTCCCACTGTTTCTGAGGCTAATTCTTGAACCGTAAGTCTTAGACGCTTGATCTTGGTGGCATTCGTCTCAGCGCCTGGCAATTAGTATAGAAGCACTGTCTTTGACTTATCTGAAAGTTTCCCAGGCGAGCTATTCACAAGTAAATCCTAGACGCTCGATCTTGGTTGCTATGGCTTTCGCGGCTGGCAGCAAAGTTCAGAACCATGTTTATGTGAATAACTTTTGAACCGTAAGTCACAGACGCTCGCTCTTGGCTGCATTCGTTTCAGCTCGTGGCAGCCAGTCTAAAAAAAACACTATCTTGGACTTCTCTGGATGTTTCCCAGGCGAGCTATTGGCAGCATGTTCAGAACCACTGTTTCTGAGGCTAATTCTTGAACCGTAAGTCATAGACGCTCGATCTTGGCGGCATTCGTCTCAGCGCCTGGCAATTAGTATAGAAGCACTGTTTCCCACTGTTTCTGAGGCTAATTCTTGAACCGTAAGTCTTAGACGCTTGATCCTGGCGGCATTCGTCTCAGCGCCTGGCAATTAGTATAGAAGCACTGTCTTTGACTTCTCTGGATGTTTCCCAGGCGAGCTATTCACAAGTAAATCCTAGACGCTCGATCTTGGTTACTTTCGCTTTCGCGGCTGGCAGCAAAGTTCAGAACCATGTTTCTGTGAATAACTCTTGAACCGTAAGTCACAGACGCTCGCTCTTGGCTGCATTCGTTTCAGCTCGTGGCAGCCAGTCTAAAAAAACATAATCTTGGACTTCTCTGGATGTTTCCCAGGCGAGCTATTGGCAGCATGTTCAAAACCACTGTTTCTGAGGCTAATTCTTGAACCGTAAGTCATAGACGCTCGATCTTGGCGGCATTCGTCTCAGCGCCTGGCAATTAGTATAGAAGCACTGTTTCCCACTGTTTCTGAGGCTAATTCTTGAACCGTAAGTCTTAGACGCTTGATCTTGGCGGCATTCGTCTCAGCGCCTGCCAATTAGTATAGAAGCACTGTCTTTGACTTATCTGAAAGTTTCCCAGGCGAGCTATTCACAAGTAAATCCTAGACGCTCGATCTTGGTTACTTTCGCTTTCGCGGCTGGCAGCAAAGTTCAGAACCATGTTTCTGTGAATAACTCTTGAACCGTAAGTCACAGACGCTCGCTCTTGGCTGCATTCGTTTCAGCTCGTGGCAGCCAGTCTAAAAAAACACTATCTTGGACTTCTCTGGATGTTTCCCAGGCGAGCTATTGGCAGCCGGTTCAAAACCACTGTTTCTGAGGCTAATTCTTGAACCGTAAGTCATAGACGCTCGATCTTGGCGGCATTCGTCTCAGCGCCTGGCAATTAGTATAGAAGCACTGTTTCCCACTGTTTCTGAGGCTAATTCTTGAACCGTAAGTCTTAGACGCTTGATCTTGGCGGCATTCGTCTCAGCGCCTGGCAATTAGCATAGAAGCACTGTCTTTGACTTATCTGAAAGTTTCCCAGGCGAGCTATTCACAAGTAAATCCTAGACGCTCGATCTTGGTTACTTTCGCTTTCGCGGCTGGCAGCAAAGTTCAGAACCATGTTTCTGTGAATAACTCTTGAACCGTAAGTCACAGACGCTCGCTCTTGGCTGCATTCGTTTCAGCTCGTGGCAGCCAGTCTAAAAAAACACTATCTTGGACTTCTCTGGATGTTTCCCAGGCGAGCTATTGGCAGCATGTTCAGAACCACTGTTTCTGAGGCTAATTCTTGAACCGTAAGTCATAGACGCTCGATCTTGGCGGCATTCGTCTCAGCGCCTGGCAATTAGTATAGAAGCACTGTTTCCCACTGTTTCTGAGGCTAATTCTTGAACCGTAAGTCATAGACGCTCGATCTTGGCGGCATTCGTCTCAGCGCCTGGCAATTAGTATAGAAGCACTGTCTTTGACTTCTCTGGATGTTTCCCAGACGAGCTATTCACAAGTAAATCCTAGACGCTCGATCTTGGTTACTTTCGCTTTCGCGGCTGGCAGCAAAGTTCAGAACCATGTTTCTGTGAATAACTCTTGAACCGTAAGTCACAGACGCTCGCTCTTGGCTGCATTCGTTTCAGCTCGTGGCAGCCAGTCTAAAAAAACACTATCTTGGACTTCTCTGGATGTTTCCCAGGCGAGCTATTGGCAGCATGTTCAGAACCACTGTTTCTGAGGCTAATTCTTGAACCGTAAGTCATAGACGCTCGATCTTGGCGGCATTCGTCTCAGCGCCTGGCAATTAGTATAGAAGCACTGTTTCCCACTGTTTCTGAGGCTAATTCTTGAACCGTAAGTCTTAGACGCTTGATCTTGGTGGCATTCGTCTCAGCGCCTGGCAATTAGTATAGAAGCACTGTCTTTGACTTATCTGAAAGTTTCCCAGGCGAGCTATTCACAAGTAAATCCTAGACGCTCGATCTTGGTTGCTATGGCTTTCGCGGCTGGCAGCAAAGTTCAGAACCATGTTTATGTGAATAACTTTTGAACCGTAAGTCACAGACGCTCGCTCTTGGCTGCATTCGTTTCAGCTCGTGGCAGCCAGTCTAAAAAAAACACTATCTTGGACTTCTCTGGATGTTTCCCAGGCGAGCTATTGGCAGCATGTTCAGAACCACTGTTTCTGAGGCTAATTCTTGAACCGTAAGTCATAGACGCTCGATCTTGGCGGCATTCGTCTCAGCGCCTGGCAATTAGTATAGAAGCACTGTTTCCCACTGTTTCTGAGGCTAATTCTTGAACCGTAAGTCTTAGACGCTTGATCCTGGCGGCATTCGTCTCAGCGCCTGGCAATTAGTATAGAAGCACTGTCTTTGACTTCTCTGGATGTTTCCCAGGCGAGCTATTCACAAGTAAATCCTAGACGCTCGATCTTGGTTACTTTCGCTTTCGCGGCTGGCAGCAAAGTTCAGAACCATGTTTCTGTGAATAACTCTTGAACCGTAAGTCACAGACGCTCGCTCTTGGCTGCATTCGTTTCAGCTCGTGGCAGCCAGTCTAAAAAACACTATCTTGGACTTCTCTGGATGTTTCCCAGGCGAGCTATTGGCAGCATGTTTTGAACCACTGTTTCTGAGGCTAATTCTTGAACCGTAAGTCATAGACGCTCGATCTTGGCGGCATTCGTCTCAGCGCCTGGCAATTAGTATAGAAGCACTGTTTCCCACTGTTTCTGAGGCTAATTCTTGAACCGTAAGTCTTAGACGCTTGATCTTGGCGGCATTCGTCTCAGCGCCTGGCAATTAGTATAGAAGCACTGTCTTTGACTTCTCTGGATGTTTCCCAGGCGAGCTATTCACAAGTAAATCCTAGACGCTCGATCTTGGTTACTTTCGCTTTCGCGGCTGGCAGCAAAGTTCAGAACCATGTTTCTGTGAATAACTCTTGAACCGTAAGTCACAGACGCTCGCTCTTGGCTGCATTCGTTTCAGCTCGTGGCAGCCAGTCTAAAAAACACTATATTGGACTTCTCTGGATGTTTCCCAGGCGAGCTATTAGCAGCATGTTCAGAACCACTGTTTCTGAGGCTAATTCTTGAACCGTAAGTCATAGATGCTCGATCTTGGCGGCATTCGTCTCAGCGCCTGGCAATTAGTATAGAAGCACTGTTTCCCACTGTTTCTGAGGCTAATTCTTGAACCGTAAGTCTTAGACGCTTGATCTTGGCGGCATTCGTCTCAGCGCCTGGCAATTAGTATAGAAGCACTGTCTTTGACTTCTCTGGATTTTTCCCAGGCGAGCTATTGGCAGCATGTTCAAAACCACTGTTTCTGAGGCTAATTCTTGAACCGTAAGTCATAGACGCTCGATCTTGGCGGCATTCGTCTCAGCGCCTGGCAATTAGTATAGAAGCACTGTTTCCCACTGTTTCTGAGGCTAATTCTTGAACCGTAAGTCTTAGACGCTTGATCTTGGCGGCATTCGTCTCAGCGCCTGGCAATTAGTATAGAAGCACTGTCTTTGACTTATCTGAAAGTTTCCCAGGCGAGCTATTCACAAGTAAATCCTAGACGCTCGATCTTGGTTGCTATGGCTTTCGCGGCTGGCAGCAAAGTTCAGAACCATGTTTATGTGAATAACTTTTGAACCGTAAGTCACAGACGCTCGCTCTTGGCTGCATTCGTTTCAGCTCGTGGCAGCCAGTCTAAAAAAACATAATCTTGGACTTCTCTGGATGTTTCCCAGGCGAGCTATTGGCAGCATGTTCAAAACCACTGTTTCTGAGGCTAATTCTTGAACCGTAAGTCATAGACGCTCGATCTTGGCGGCATTCGTCTCAGCGCCTGGCAATTAGTATAGAAGCACTGTTTCCCACTGTTTCTGAGGCTAATTCTTGAACCGTAAGTCTTAGACGCTTGATCTTGGCGGCATTCGTCTCAGCGCCTGGCAATTAGTATAGAAGCACTGTCTTTGACTTATCTGAAAGTTTCCCAGGCGAGCTATTCACAAGTAAATCCTAGACGCTCGATCTTGGTTACTTTCGCTTTCGCGGCAGGCAGCAAAGTTCAGAACCATGTTTCTGTGAATAACTCTTGAACCGTAAGTCACAGACGCTCGCTCTTGGCTGCATTCGTTTCAGCTCGTGGCAGCCAGTCTAAAAAAACACTATCTTGGACTTCTCTGGATGTTTCCCAGGCGAGCTATTGGCAGCATGTTCAGAACCACTGTTTCTGAGGCTAATTCTTGAACCGTAAGTCATAGACGCTCGATCTTGGCGGCATTCGTCTCAGCGCCTGGCAATTAGTATAGAAGCACTGTTTCCCACTGTTTCTGAGGCTAATTCTTGAATCGTAAGTCTTAGACGCTTGATCTTGGCGGCATTCGTCTCAGCGCCTGGCAATTAGTATAGAAGCACTGTCTTTGACTTATCTGAAAGTTTCCCAGGCGAGCTATTCACAAGTAAATCCTAGACGCTCGATCTTGGTTACTTTCGCTTTCGCGGCTGGCAGCAAAGTTCAGAACCATGTTTCTGTGAATAACTCTTGAACCGTAAGTCACAGACGCTCGCTCTTGGCTGCATTCGTTTCAGCTCGTGGCAGCCAGTCTAAAAAAACACTATCTTGGACTTCTCTGGATGTTTCCCAGGCGAGCTATTGGCAGCCGGTTCAAAACCACTGTTTCTGAGGCTAATTCTTGAACCGTAAGTCATAGACGCTCGATCTTGGCGGCATTCGTCTCAGCGCCTGGCAATTAGTATAGAAGCACTGTTTCCCACTGTTTCTGAGGCTAATTCTTGAACCGTAAGTCTTAGACGCTTGATCTTGGCGGCATTCGTCTCAGCGCCTGGCAATTAGCATAGAAGCACTGTCTTTGACTTATCTGAAAGTTTCCCAGGCGAGCTATTCACAAGTAAATCCTAGACGCTCGATCTTGGTTACTTTCGCTTTCGCGGCTGGCAGCAAAGTTCAGAACCATGTTTCTGTGAATAACTCTTGAACCGTAAGTCACAGACGCTCGCTCTTGGCTGCATTCGTTTCAGCTCGTGGCAGCCAGTCTAAAAAAACACTATCTTGGACTTCTCTGGATGTTTCCCAGGCGAGCTATTGGCAGCATGTTCAGAACCACTGTTTCTGAGGCTAATTCTTGAACCGTAAGTCATAGACGCTCGATCTTGGCGGCATTCGTCTCAGCGCCTGGCAATTAGTATAGAAGCACTGTTTCCCACTGTTTCTGAGGCTAATTCTTGAACCGTAAGTCATAGACGCTCGATCTTGGCGGCATTCGTCTCAGCGCCTGGCAATTAGTATAGAAGCACTGTCTTTGACTTCTCTGGATGTTTCCCAGACGAGCTATTCACAAGTAAATCCTAGACGCTCGATCTTGGTTACTTTCGCTTTCGCGGCTGGCAGCAAAGTTCAGAACCATGTTTCTGTGAATAACTCTTGAACCGTAAGTCACAGACGCTCGCTCTTGGCTGCATTCGTTTCAGCTCGTGGCAGCCAGTCTAAAAAAACACTATCTTGGACTTCTCTGGATGTTTCCCAGGCGAGCTATTGGCAGCATGTTCAGAACCACTGTTTCTGAGGCTAATTCTTGAACCGTAAGTCATAGACGCTCGATCTTGGCGGCATTCGTCTCAGCGCCTGGCAATTAGTATAGAAGCACTGTTTCCCACTGTTTCTGAGGCTAATTCTTGAACCGTAAGTCTTAGACGCTTGATCTTGGTGGCATTCGTCTCAGCGCCTGGCAATTAGTATAGAAGCACTGTCTTTGACTTATCTGAAAGTTTCCCAGGCGAGCTATTCACAAGTAAATCCTAGACGCTCGATCTTGGTTGCTATGGCTTTCGCGGCTGGCAGCAAAGTTCAGAACCATGTTTATGTGAATAACTTTTGAACCGTAAGTCACAGACGCTCGCTCTTGGCTGCATTCGTTTCAGCTCGTGGCAGCCAGTCTAAAAAAAACACTATCTTGGACTTCTCTGGATGTTTCCCAGGCGAGCTATTGGCAGCATGTTCAGAACCACTGTTTCTGAGGCTAATTCTTGAACCGTAAGTCATAGACGCTCGATCTTGGCGGCATTCGTCTCAGCGCCTGGCAATTAGTATAGAAGCACTGTTTCCCACTGTTTCTGAGGCTAATTCTTGAACCGTAAGTCTTAGACGCTTGATCCTGGCGGCATTCGTCTCAGCGCCTGGCAATTAGTATAGAAGCACTGTCTTTGACTTCTCTGGATGTTTCCCAGGCGAGCTATTCACAAGTAAATCCTAGACGCTCGATCTTGGTTACTTTCGCTTTCGCGGCTGGCAGCAAAGTTCAGAACCATGTTTCTGTGAATAACTCTTGAACCGTAAGTCACAGACGCTCGCTCTTGGCTGCATTCGTTTCAGCTCGTGGCAGCCAGTCTAAAAAAACATAATCTTGGACTTCTCTGGATGTTTCCCAGGCGAGCTATTGGCAGCATGTTCAAAACCACTGTTTCTGAGGCTAATTCTTGAACCGTAAGTCATAGACGCTCGATCTTGGCGGCATTCGTCTCAGCGCCTGGCAATTAGTATAGAAGCACTGTTTCCCACTGTTTCTGAGGCTAATTCTTGAACCGTAAGTCTTAGACGCTTGATCTTGGCGGCATTCGTCTCAGCGCCTGGCAATTAGTATAGAAGCACTGTCTTTGACTTATCTGAAAGTTTCCCAGGCGAGCTATTCACAAGTAAATCCTAGACGCTCGATCTTGGTTGCTATGGCTTTCGCGGCTGGCAGCAAAGTTCAGAACCATGTTTATGTGAATAACTTTTGAACCGTAAGTCACAGACGCTCGCTCTTGGCTGCATTCGTTTCAGCTCGTGGCAGCCAGTCTAAAAAAACATAATCTTGGACTTCTCTGGATGTTTCCCAGGCGAGCTATTGGCAGCATGTTCAAAACCACTGTTTCTGAGGCTAATTCTTGAACCGTAAGTCATAGACGCTCGATCTTGGCGGCATTCGTCTCAGCGCCTGGCAATTAGTATAGAAGCACTGTTTCCCACTGTTTCTGAGGCTAATTCTTGAACCGTAAGTCTTAGACGCTTGATCTTGGCGGCATTCGTCTCAGCGCCTGGCAATTAGTATAGAAGCACTGTCTTTGACTTATCTGAAAGTTTCCCAGGCGAGCTATTCACAAGTAAATCCTAGACGCTCGATCTTGGTTACTTTCGCTTTCGCGGCTGGCAGCAAAGTTCAGAACCATGTTTCTGTGAATAACTCTTGAACCGTAAGTCACAGACGCTCGCTCTTGGCTGCATTCGTTTCAGCTCGTGGCAGCCAGTCTAAAAAAACACTATCTTGGACTTCTCTGGATGTTTCCCAGGCGAGCTATTGGCAGCATGTTCAGAACCACTGTTTCTGAGGCTAATTCTTGAACCGTAAGTCATAGACGCTCGATCTTGGCGGCATTCGTCTCAGCGCCTGGCAATTAGTATAGAAGCACTGTTTCCCACTGTTTCTGAGGCTAATTCTTGAATCGTAAGTCTTAGACGCTTGATCTTGGCGGCATTCGTCTCAGCGCCTGGCAATTAGTATAGAAGCACTGTCTTTGACTTCTCTGGATGTTTCCCAGACGAGCTATTCACAAGTAAATCCTAGACGCTCGATCTTGGTTACTTTCGCTTTCGCGGCTGGCAGCAAAGTTCAGAACCATGTTTCTGTGAATAACTCTTGAACCGTAAGTCACAGACGCTCGCTCTTGGCTGCATTCGTTTCAGCTCGTGGCAGCCAGTCTAAAAAAACACTATCTTGGACTTCTCTGGATGTTTCCCAGGCGAGCTATTGGCAGCATGTTCAGAACCACTGTTTCTGAGGCTAATTCTTGAACCGTAAGTCATAGACGCTCGATCTTGGCGGCATTCGTCTCAGCGCCTGGCAATTAGTATAGAAGCACTGTTTCCCACTGTTTCTGAGGCTAATTCTTGAACCGTAAGTCTTAGACGCTTGATCTTGGTGGCATTCGTCTCAGCGCCTGGCAATTAGTATAGAAGCACTGTCTTTGACTTATCTGAAAGTTTCCCAGGCGAGCTATTCACAAGTAAATCCTAGACGCTCGATCTTGGTTGCTATGGCTTTCGCGGCTGGCAGCAAAGTTCAGAACCATGTTTATGTGAATAACTTTTGAACCGTAAGTCACAGACGCTCGCTCTTGGCTGCATTCGTTTCAGCTCGTGGCAGCCAGTCTAAAAAAAACACTATCTTGGACTTCTCTGGATGTTTCCCAGGCGAGCTATTGGCAGCATGTTCAGAACCACTGTTTCTGAGGCTAATTCTTGAACCGTAAGTCATAGACGCTCGATCTTGGCGGCATTCGTCTCAGCGCCTGGCAATTAGTATAGAAGCACTGTTTCCCACTGTTTCTGAGGCTAATTCTTGAACCGTAAGTCTTAGACGCTTGATCCTGGCGGCATTCGTCTCAGCGCCTGGCAATTAGTATAGAAGCACTGTCTTTGACTTCTCTGGATGTTTCCCAGGCGAGCTATTCACAAGTAAATCCTAGACGCTCGATCTTGGTTACTTTCGCTTTCGCGGCTGGCAGCAAAGTTCAGAACCATGTTTCTGTGAATAACTCTTGAACCGTAAGTCACAGACGCTCGCTCTTGGCTGCATTCGTTTCAGCTCGTGGCAGCCAGTCTAAAAAACACTATCTTGGACTTCTCTGGATGTTTCCCAGGCGAGCTATTGGCAGCATGTTTTGAACCACTGTTTCTGAGGCTAATTCTTGAACCGTAAGTCATAGACGCTCGATCTTGGCGGCATTCGTCTCAGCGCCTGGCAATTAGTATAGAAGCACTGTTTCCCACTGTTTCTGAGGCTAATTCTTGAACCGTAAGTCTTAGACGCTTGATCTTGGCGGCATTCGTCTCAGCGCCTGGCAATTAGTATAGAAGCACTGTCTTTGACTTCTCTGGATGTTTCCCAGGCGAGCTATTCACAAGTAAATCCTAGACGCTCGATCTTGGTTACTTTCGCTTTCGCGGCTGGCAGCAAAGTTCAGAACCATGTTTCTGTGAATAACTCTTGAACCGTAAGTCACAGACGCTCGCTCTTGGCTGCATTCGTTTCAGCTCGTGGCAGCCAGTCTAAAAAACACTATATTGGACTTCTCTGGATGTTTCCCAGGCGAGCTATTAGCAGCATGTTCAGAACCACTGTTTCTGAGGCTAATCCTTGAACCGTAAGTCATAGATGCTCGATCTTGGCGGCATTCGTCTCAGCGCCTGGCAATTAGTATAGAAGCACTGTTTCCCACTGTTTCTGAGGCTAATTCTTGAACCGTAAGTCTTAGACGCTTGATCCTGGCGGCATTCGTCTCAGCGCCTGGCAATTAGTATAGAAGCACTGTCTTTGACTTCTCTGGATGTTTCCCAGGCGAGTTATTCACAAGTAAATCCTAGACGCTCGATCTTGGTTACTTTCGCTTTCGCGGCTGGCAGCAAAGTTCAGAACCATGTTTCTGTGAATAACTCTTGAACCGTAAGTCACAGACGCTCGCTCTTGGCTGCATTCGTTTCAGCTCGTGGCAGCCAGTCTAAAAAAACACTATCTTGGACTTCTCTGGATGTTTCCCAGGCGAGCTATTGGCAGCATGTTCAGAACCACTGTTTCTGAGGCTAATTCTTGAACCGTAAGTCATAGACGCTCGATCTTGGCGGCATTCGTCTCAGCGCCTGGCAATTAGTATAGAAGCACTGTCTTTGACTTCTCTGGATGTTTCCCAGGCGAGCTATTGACAAGTAAATCCTAGACGCTCGATCTTGGTTATTTTCGCTTTCGCGGCTGGCAGCAAAGTTCCGAACCATGTTTCTGTGAATAACTCTTGAACCGTAAGTCACAGACGCTCGCTCTTGGCTGCATTCGTTTCAGCTCGTGGCAGCCAGTCTAAAAAACACTATCTTGGACTTCTCTGGATGTTTCCCAGGCGAGCTATTGGCAGCATGTTTTGAACCACTGTTTCTGAGGCTAATTCTTGAACCGTAAGTCATAGACGCTCGATCTTGGCGGCATTCGTCTCAGCGCCTGGCAATTAGTATAGAAGCACTGTTTCCCACTGTTTCTGAGGCTAATTCTTGAACCGTAAGTCTTAGACGCTTGATCTTGGCGGCATTCGTCTCAGCGCCTGGCAATTAGTATAGAAGCACTGTCTTTGACTTCTCTGGATGTTTCCCAGGCGAGCTATTCACAAGTAAATCCTAGACGCTCGATCTTGGTTACTTTCGCTTTCGCGGCTGGCAGCAAAGTTCAGAACCATGTTTCTGTGAATAACTCTTGAACCGTAAGTCACAGACGCTCGCTCTTGGCTGCATTCGTTTCAGCTCGTGGCAGCCAGTCTAAAAAACACTATATTGGACTTCTCTGGATGTTTCCCAGGCGAGCTATTAGCAGCATGTTCAGAACCACTGTTTCTGAGGCTAATTCTTGAACCGTAAGTCATAGATGCTCGATCTTGGCGGCATTCGTCTCAGCGCCTGGCAATTAGTATAGAAGCACTGTTTCCCACTGTTTCTGAGGCTAATTCTTGAACCGTAAGTCTTAGACGCTTGATCTTGGCGGCATTCGTCTCAGCGCCTGGCAATTAGTATAGAAGCACTGTCTTTGACTTCTCTGGATTTTTCCCAGGCGAGCTATTGGCAGCATGTTCAAAACCACTGTTTCTGAGGCTAATTCTTGAACCGTAAGTCATAGACGCTCGATCTTGGCGGCATTCGTCTCAGCGCCTGGCAATTAGTATAGAAGCACTGTTTCCCACTGTTTCTGAGGCTAATTCTTGAACCGTAAGTCTTAGACGCTTGATCTTGGCGGCATTCGTCTCAGCGCCTGGCAATTAGTATAGAAGCACTGTCTTTGACTTCTCTGGATGTTTCCCAGACGAGCTATTCACAAGTAAATCCTAGACGCTCGATCTTGGTTACTTTCGCTTTCGCGGCTGGCAGCAAAGTTCAGAACCATGTTTATGTGAATAACTTTTGAACCGTAAGTCACAGACGCTCGCTCTTGGCTGCATTCGTTTCAGCTCGTGGCAGCCAGTCTAAAAAAACATAATCTTGGACTTCTCTGGATGTTTCCCAGGCGAGCTATTGGCAGCATGTTCAAAACCACTGTTTCTGAGGCTAATTCTTGAACCGTAAGTCATAGACGCTCGATCTTGGCGGCATTCGTCTCAGCGCCTGGCAATTAGTATAGAAGCACTGTTTCCCACTGTTTCTGAGGCTAATTCTTGAACCGTAAGTCTTAGACGCTTGATCTTGGCGGCATTCGTCTCAGCGCCTGGCAATTAGTATAGAAGCACTGTCTTTGACTTATCTGAAAGTTTCCCAGGCGAGCTATTCACAAGTAAATCCTAGACGCTCGATCTTGGTTACTTTCGCTTTCGCGGCTGGCAGCAAAGTTCAGAACCATGTTTCTGTGAATAACTCTTGAACCGTAAGTCACAGACGCTCGCTCTTGGCTGCATTCGTTTCAGCTCGTGGCAGCCAGTCTAAAAAAACACTATCTTGGACTTCTCTGGATGTTTTCCCAGGCGAGCTATTGGCAGCATGTTCAGAACCACTGTTTCTGAGGCTAATTCTTGAACCGTAAGTCATAGACGCTCGATCTTGGCGGCATTCGTCTCAGCGCCTGGCAATTAGTATAGAAGCACTGTTTCCCACTGTTTCTGAGGCTAATTCTTGAATCGTAAGTCTTAGACGCTTGATCTTGGCGGCATTCGTCTCAGCGCCTGGCAATTAGTATAGAAGCACTGTCTTTGACTTATCTGAAAGTTTCCCAGGCGAGCTATTCACAAGTAAATCCTAGACGCTCGATCTTGGTTACTTTCGCTTTCGCGGCTGGCAGCAAAGTTCAGAACCATGTTTCTGTGAATAACTCTTGAACCGTAAGTCACAGACGCTCGCTCTTGGCTGCATTCGTTTCAGCTCGTGGCAGCCAGTCTAAAAAAACATAATCTTGGACTTCTCTGGATGTTTCCCAGGCGAGCTATTGGCAGCATGTTCAAAACCACTGTTTCTGAGGCTAATTCTTGAACCGTAAGTCATAGACGCTCGATCTTGGCGGCATTCGTCTCAGCGCCTGGCAATTAGTATAGAAGCACTGTTTCCCACTGTTTCTGAGGCTAATTCTTGAACCGTAAGTCTTAGACGCTTGATCTTGGCGGCATTCGTCTCAGCGCCTGGCAATTAGCATAGAAGCACTGTCTTTGACTTATCTGAAAGTTTCCCAGGCGAGCTATTCACAAGTAAATCCTAGACGCTCGATCTTGGTTACTTTCGCTTTCGCGGCTGGCAGCAAAGTTCAGAACCATGTTTCTGTGAATAACTCTTGAACCGTAAGTCACAGACGCTCGCTCTTGGCTGCATTCGTTTCAGCTCGTGGCAGCCAGTCTAAAAAAACACTATCTTGGACTTCTCTGGATGTTTCCCAGGCGAGCTATTGGCAGCATGTTCAGAACCACTGTTTCTGAGGCTAATTCTTGAACCGTAAGTCATAGACGCTCGATCTTGGCGGCATTCGTCTCAGCGCCTGGCAATTAGTATAGAAGCACTGTTTCCCACTGTTTCTGAGGCTAATTCTTGAACCGTAAGTCATAGACGCTCGATCTTGGCGGCATTCGTCTCAGCGCCTGGCAATTAGTATAGAAGCACTGTCTTTGACTTCTCTGGATGTTTCCCAGACGAGCTATTCACAAGTAAATCCTAGACGCTCGATCTTGGTTACTTTCGCTTTCGCGGCTGGCAGCAAAGTTCAGAACCATGTTTCTGTGAATAACTCTTGAACCGTAAGTCACAGACGCTCGCTCTTGGCTGCATTCGTTTCAGCTCGTGGCAGCCAGTCTAAAAAAAACACTATCTTGGACTTCTCTGGATGTTTCCCAGGCGAGCTATTGGCAGCATGTTCAGAACCACTGTTTCTGAGGCTAATTCTTGAACCGTAAGTCATAGACGCTCGATCTTGGCGGCATTCGTCTCAGCGCCTGGCAATTAGTATAGAAGCACTGTTTCCCACTGTTTCTGAGGCTAATTCTTGAACCGTAAGTCTTAGACGCTTGATCTTGGTGGCATTCGTCTCAGCGCCTGGCAATTAGTATAGAAGCACTGTCTTTGACTTATCTGAAAGTTTCCCAGGCGAGCTATTCACAAGTAAATCCTAGACGCTCGATCTTGGTTGCTATGGCTTTCGCGGCTGGCAGCAAAGTTCAGAACCATGTTTATGTGAATAACTTTTGAACCGTAAGTCACAGACGCTCGCTCTTGGCTGCATTCGTTTCAGCTCGTGGCAGCCAGTCTAAAAAAAACACTATCTTGGACTTCTCTGGATGTTTCCCAGGCGAGCTATTGGCAGCATGTTCAGAACCACTGTTTCTGAGGCTAATTCTTGAACCGTAAGTCATAGACGCTCGATCTTGGCGGCATTCGTCTCAGCGCCTGGCAATTAGTATAGAAGCACTGTTTCCCACTGTTTCTGAGGCTAATTCTTGAACCGTAAGTCTTAGACGCTTGATCCTGGCGGCATTCGTCTCAGCGCCTGGCAATTAGTATAGAAGCACTGTCTTTGACTTCTCTGGATGTTTCCCAGGCGAGCTATTCACAAGTAAATCCTAGACGCTCGATCTTGGTTACTTTCGCTTTCGCGGCTGGCAGTAAAGTTCAGAACCATGTTTCTGTGAATAACTCTTGAACCGTAAGTCACAGACGCTCGCTCTTGGCTGCATTCGTTTCAGCTCGTGGCAGCCAGTCTAAAAAAACATAATCTTGGACTTCTCTGGATGTTTCCCAGGCGAGCTATTGGCAGCATGTTCAAAACCACTGTTTCTGAGGCTAATTCTTGAACCGTAAGTCATAGACGCTCGATCTTGGCGGCATTCGTCTCAGCGCCTGGCAATTAGTATAGAAGCACTGTTTCCCACTGTTTCTGAGGCTAATTCTTGAACCGTAAGTCTTAGACGCTTGATCTTGGCGGCATTCGTCTCAGCGCATGCCAATTAGTATAGAAGCACTGTCTTTGACTTATCTGAAAGTTTCCCAGGCGAGCTATTCACAAGTAAATCCTAGACGCTCGATCTTGGTTACTTTCGCTTTCGCGGCTGGCAGCAAAGTTCAGAACCATGTTTCTGTGAATAACTCTTGAACCGTAAGTCACAGACGCTCGCTCTTGGCTGCATTCGTTTCAGCTCGTGGCAGCCAGTCTAAAAAAACACTATCTTGGACTTCTCTGGATGTTTCCCAGGCGAGCTATTGGCAGCATGTTCAAAACCACTGTTTCTGAGGCTAATTCTTGAACCGTAAGTCATAGACGCTCGATCTTGGCGGCATTCGTCTCAGCGCCTGGCAATTAGTATAGAAGCACTGTTTCCCACTGTTTCTGAGGCTAATTCTTGAACCGTAAGTCTTAGACGCTTGATCCTGGCGGCATTCGTCTCAGCGCCTGGCAATTAGTATAGAAGCACTGTCTTTGACTTCTCTGGATGTTTCCCAGGCGAGTTATTCACAAGTAAATCCTAGACGCTCGATCTTGGTTACTTTCGCTTTCGCGGCTGGCAGCAAAGTTCAGAACCATGTTTCTGTGAATAACTCTTGAACCGTAAGTCACAGACGCTCGCTCTTGGCTGCATTCGTTTCAGCTCGTGGCAGCCAGTCTAAAAAAACTATCTTGGACTTCTCTGGATGTTTCCCAGGCGAGCTATTGGCAGCATGTTCAGAACCACTGTTTCTGAGGCTAATTCTTGAACCGTAAGTCATAGACGCTCGATCTTGGCGGCATTCGTCTCAGCGCCTGGCAATTAGTATAGAAGCACTGTTTCCCACTGTTTCTGAGGCTAATTCTTGAATCGTAAGTCTTAGACGCTTGATCTTGGCCGCATTCGTCTCAGCGCCTGGCAATTAGTATAGAAGCACTGTCTTTGACTTATCTGAAAGTTTCCCAGGCGAGCTATTCACAAGTAAATCCTAGACGCTCGATCTTGGTTACTTTCGCTTTCGCGGCTGGCAGCAAAGTTCAGAACCATGTTTCTGTGAATAACTCTTGAACCGTAAGTCACAGACGCTCGCTCTTGGCTGCATTCGTTTCAGCTCGTGGCAGCCAGTCTAAAAAAACACTATCTTGGACTTCTCTGGATGTTTCCCAGGCGAGCTATTGGCAGCCGGTTCAAAACCACTGTTTCTGAGGCTAATTCTTGAACCGTAAGTCATAGACGCTCGATCTTGGCGGCATTCGTCTCAGCGCCTGGCAATTAGTATAGAAGCACTGTTTCCCACGGTTTCTGAGGCTAATTCTTGAACCGTAAGTCTTAGACGCTTGATCTTGGCGGCATTCGTCTCAGCGCCTGGCAATTAGCATAGAAGCACTGTCTTTGACTTATCTGAAAGTTTCCCAGGCGAGCTATTCACAAGTAAATCCTAGACGCTCGATCTTGGTTACTTTCGCTTTCGCGGCTGGCAGCAAAGTTCAGAACCATGTTTCTGTGAATAACTCTTGAACCGTAAGTCACAGACGCTCGCTCTTGGCTGCATTCGTTTCAGCTCGTGGCAGCCAGTCTAAAAAAACACTATCTTGGACTTCTCTGGATGTTTCCCAGGCGAGCTATTGGCAGCATGTTCAGAACCACTGTTTCTGAGGCTAATTCTTGAACCGTAAGTCATAGACGCTCGATCTTGGCGGCATTCGTCTCAGCGCCTGGCAATTAGTATAGAAGCACTGTTTCCCACTGTTTCTGAGGCTAATTCTTGAACCGTAAGTCTTAGACGCTTGATCTTGGTGGCATTCGTCTCAGCGCCTGGCAATTAGTATAGAAGCACTGTCTTTGACTTATCTGAAAGTTTCCCAGGCGAGCTATTCACAAGTAAATCCTAGACGCTCGATCTTGGTTGCTATGGCTTTCGCGGCTGGCAGCAAAGTTCAGAACCATGTTTATGTGAATAACTTTTGAACCGTAAGTCACAGACGCTCGCTCTTGGCTGCATTCGTTTCAGCTCGTGGCAGCCAGTCTAAAAAAAACACTATCTTGGACTTCTCTGGATGTTTCCCAGGCGAGCTATTGGCAGCATTTTCAGAACCACTGTTTCTGAGGCTAATTCTTGAACCGTAAGTCATAGACGCTCGATCTTGGCGGCATTCGTCTCAGCGCCTGGCAATTAGTATAGAAGCACTGTTTCCCACTGTTTCTGAGGCTAATTCTTGAATCGTAAGTCTTAGACGCTTGATCTTGGCGGCATTCGTCTCAGCGCCTGGCAATTAGTATAGAAGCACTGTCTTTGACTTATCTGAAAGTTTCCCAGGCGAGCTATTCACAAGTAAATCCTAGACGCTCGATCTTGGTTACTTTCGCTTTCGCGGCTGGCAGCAAAGTTCAGAACCATGTTTCTGTGAATAACTCTTGAACCGTAAGTCACAGACGCTCGCTCTTGGCTGCATTCGTTTCAGCTCGTGGCAGCCAGTCTAAAAAAACACTATCTTGGACTTCTCTGGATGTTTCCCAGGCGAGCTATTGGCAGCCGGTTCAAAACCACTGTTTCTGAGGCTAATTCTTGAACCGTAAGTCATAGACGCTCGATCTTGGCGGCATTCGTCTCAGCGCCTGGCAATTAGTATAGAAGCACTGTTTCCCACTGTTTCTGAGGCTAATTCTTGAACCGTAAGTCATAGACGCTTGATCTTGGCGGCATTCGTCTCAGCGCCTGGCAATTAGCATAGAAGCACTGTCTTTGACTTATCTGAAAGTTTCCCAGGCGAGCTATTCACAAGTAAATCCTAGACGCTCGATCTTGGTTACTTTCGCTTTCGCGGCTGGCAGCAAAGTTCAGAACCATGTTTCTGTGAATAACTCTTGAACCGTAAGTCACAGACGCTCGCTCTTGGCTGCATTCGTTTCAGCTCGTGGCAGCCAGTCTAAAAAAACACTATCTTGGACTTCTCTGGATGTTTCCCAGGCGAGCTATTGGCAGCATGTTCAGAACCACTGTTTCTGAGGCTAATTCTTGAACCGTAAGTCATAGACGCTCGATCTTGGCGGCATTCGTCTCAGCGCCTGGCAATTAGTATAGAAGCACTGTTTCCCACTGTTTCTGAGGCTAATTCTTGAACCGTAAGTCATAGACGCTCGATCTTGGCGGCATTCGTCTCAGCGCCTGGCAATTAGTATAGAAGCACTGTCTTTGACTTCTCTGGATGTTTCCCAGGCGAGCTATTGACAAGTAAATCCTAGACGCTCGATCTTGGTTATTTTCGCTTTCGCGGCTGGCAGCAAAGTTCAGAACCATGTTTCTGTGAATAACTCTTGAACCGTAAGTGACAGACGCTCGCTCTTGGCTGCATTCGTTTCAGCTCGTGGCAGCCAGTCTAAAAAACACTATCTTGGACTTCTCTGGATGTTTCCCAGTCGAGATATTGGCAGCATGTTCAGAACCACTGTTTCTGAGGCTAATTCTTGAACCGTAAGTCATAGACGCTCGATCTTGGCGGCATTCGTCTCAGCGCCTGGCAATTAGTATAGAAGCACTGTTTCCCACTGTTTCTGAGGCTAATTCTTGAACCGTAAGTCTTAGACGCTTGATCTTGGCGGCATTCGTCTCAGCGCCTGGCAATTAGTATAGCTGCACTGTCTTTGACTTCTCTGGATGTTTTCCAGGCGAGCTATTCACAAGTAAATCCTAGACGCTCGATCTTGGTTGCTATGGCTTTCGCGGCTGGCAGCAAAGTTCAGAACCATGTTTATGTGAATAACTTTTGAACCGTAAGTCACAGACGCTCGCTCTTGGCTGCATTCGTTTCAGCTCGTGGCAGCCAGTCTAAAAAAAACACTATCTTGGACTTCTCTGGATGTTTCCCAGGCGAGCTATTGGCAGCATGTTCAGAACCACTGTTTCTGAGGCTAATTCTTGAACCGTAAGTCATAGACGCTCGATCTTGGCGGCATTCGTCTCAGCGCCTGGCAATTAGTATAGAAGCACTGTTTCCCACTGTTTCTGAGGCTAATTCTTGAACCGTAAGTCTTAGACGCTTGATCCTGGCGGCATTCGTCTCAGCGCCTGGCAATTAGTATAGAAGCACTGTCTTTGACTTCTCTGGATGTTTCCCAGGCGAGCTATTCACAAGTAAATCCTAGACGCTCGATCTTGGTTTGCTATGGCTTTCGCGGCTGGCAGCAAAGTTCAGAACCATGTTTATGTGAATAACTTTTGAACCGTAAGTCACAGACGCTCGCTCTTGGCTGCATTCGTTTCAGCTCGTGGCAGCCAGTCTAAAAAAAACACTATCTTGGACTTCTCTGGATGTTTCCCAGGCGAGCTATTGGCAGCATGTTCAAAACCACTGTTTCTGAGGCTAATTCTTGAACCGTAAGTCATAGACGCTCGATCTTGGCGGCATTCGTCTCAGCGCCTGGCAATTAGTATAGAAGCACTGTTTCCCACTGTTTCTGAGGCTAATTCTTGAACCGTAAGTCTTAGACGCTTGATCTTGGCGGCATTCGTCTCAGCGCCTGGCAATTAGTATAGAAGCACTGTCTTTGACTTATCTGAAAGTTTCCCAGGCGAGCTATTCACAAGTAAATCCTAGACGCTCGATCTTGGTTACTTTCGCTTTCGCGGCTGGCAGCAAAGTTCAGAACCATGTTTCTGTGAATAACGCTTGAACCGTAAGTCACAGACGCTCGCTCTTGGCTGCATTCGTTTCAGCTCGTGGCAGCCAGTCTAAAAAAACACTATCTTGGACTTCTCTGGATGTTTCCCAGGCGAGCTATTGGCAGCATGTTCAGAACCACTGTTTCTGAGGCTAATTCTTGAACCGTAAGTCATAGACGCTCGATCTTGGCGGCATTCGTCTCAGCGCCTGGCAATTAGTATAGAAGCACTGTTTCCACTGTTTCTGAGGCTAATTCTTGAACCGTAAGTCTTAGACGCTTGATCCTGGCGGCATTCGTCTCAGCGCCTGGCAATTAGTATAGAAGCACTGTCTTTGACTTCTCTGGATGTTTCCCAGGCGAGCTATTCACAAGTAAATCCTAGACGCTCGATCTTGGTTGCTATGGCTTTCGCGGCTGGCAGCAAAGTTCAGAACCATGTTTATGTGAATAACTTTTGAACCGTAAGTCACAGGACGGTCGCTCTTGGCTGCATTCGTTTCAGCTCGTGGCAGCCAGTCTAAAAAAAACACTATCTTGGACTTCTCTGGATGTTTCCCAGGCGAGCTATTGGCAGCATGTTCAGAACCACTGTTTCTGAGGCTAATTCTTGAACCGTAAGTCATAGACGCTCGATCTTGGCGGCATTCGTCTCAGCGCCTGGCAATTAGTATAGAAGCACTGTTTCCCACTGTTTCTGAGGCTAATTCTTGAACCGTAAGTCTTAGACGCTTGATCCTGGCGGCATTCGTCTCAGCGCCTGGCAATTAGTATAGAAGCACTGTCTTTGACTTCTCTGGATGTTTCCCAGGCGAGCTATTCACAAGTAAATCCTAGACGCTCGATCTTGGTTACTTTCGCTTTCGCGGCTGGCAGCAAAGTTCAGAACCATGTTTATGTGAATAACTTTTGAACCGTAAGTCACAGACGCTCGCTCTTGGCTGCATTCGTTTCAGCTCGTGGCAGCCAGTCTAAAAAAAACACTATCTTGGACTTCTCTGAATGTTTCCCAGGCGAGCTATTGGCAGCATGTTCAGAACCACTGTTTCTGAGGCTAATTCTTGAACCGTAAGTCATAGACGCTCGATCTTGGCGGCATTCGTCTCAGCGCCTGGCAATTCGTATAGAAGCACTGTCTTTGACTTATCTGAAAGTTTCCCAGGCGAGCTATTCACAAGTAAATCCTAGACGCTCGATCTTGGTTACTTTCGCTTTCGCGGCTGGCAGCAAAGTTCAGAACCATGTTTCTGTGAATAACGCTTGAACCGTAAGTCACAGACGCTCGCTCTTGGCTGCATTCGTTTCAGCTCGTGGCAGCGAGTCTAAAAAAACACTATCTTGGACTTCTCTGGATGTTTCCCAGGCGAGCTATTGGCAGCATGTTCAGAACCACTGTTTCTGAGGCTAATTCTTGAACCGTAAGTCATAGACGCTCGATCTTGGCGGCATTCGTCTCAGCGCCTGGCAATTAGTATAGAAGCACTGTTTCCCACTGTTTCTGAGGCTAATTCTTGAACCGTAAGTCTTAGACGCTTGATCCTGGCGGCATTCGTCTCAGCGCCTGGCAATTAGTATAGAAGCACTGTCTTTGACTTCTCTGGATGTTTCCCAGGCGAGCTATTCACAAGTAAATCCTAGACGCTCGATCTTGGTTGCTATGGCTTTCGCGGCTGGCAGCAAAGTTCAGAACCATGTTTATGTGAATAACTTTTGAACCGTAAGTCACAGACGCTCGCTCTTGGCTGCATTCGTTTCAGCTCGTGGCAGCCAGTCTAAAAAAACACTATCTTGGACTTCTCTGGATGTTTCCCAGGCGAGCTATTGGCAGCATGTTCAGAACCACTGTTTCTGAGGCTAATTCTTGAACCGTAAGTCATAGACGCTCGATCTTGGCGGCATTCGTCTCAGCGCCTGGCAATTAGTATAGAAGCACTGTTTCCCACTGTTTCTGAGGCTAATTCTTGAACCGTAAGTCTTAGACGCTTGATCCTGGCGGCATTCGTCTCAGCGCCTGGCAATTAGTATAGAAGCACTGTCTTTGACTTCTCTGGATGTTTCCCAGGCGAGCTATTCACAAGTAAATCCTAGACGCTCGATCTTGGTTACTTTCGCTTTCGCGGCTGGCAGCAAAGTTCAGAACCATGTTTATGTGAATAACTTTTGAACCGTAAGTCACAGACGCTCGCTCTTGGCTGCATTCGTTTCAGCTCGTGGCAGCCAGTCTAAAAAAAACACTATCTTGGACTTCTCTGGATGTTTCCCAGGCGAGCTATTGGCAGCATGTTCAGAACCACTGTTTCTGAGGCTAATTCTTGAACCGTAAGTCATAGACGCTCGATCTTGGCGGCATTCGTCTCAGCGCCTGGCAATTAGTGTAGAAGCACTGTTTCCACTGTTTCTGAGGCTAATTCTTGAACCGTAAGTCTTAGACGCTTGATCCTGGCGGCATTCGTCTCAGCGCCTGGCAATTAGTATAGAAGCACTGTCTTTGACTTCTCTGGATGTTTCCCAGGCGAGCTATTCACAAGTAAATCCTAGACGCTCGATCTTGGTTACTTTCGCTTTCGCGGCTGGCAGCAAAGTTCAGAACCATGTTTCTGTGAATAACTCTTGAACCGTAAGTCACAGACGCTCGCTCTTGGCTGCATTCGTTTCAGCTCGTGGCAGCCAGTCTAAAAAAACACTATCTTGGACTTCTCTGGATGTTTCCCAGGCGAGCTATTGGCAGCATGTTCAGAAACCACTGTTTCTGAGGCTAATTCTTGAACCGTAAGTCATAGACGCTCGATCTTGGCGGCATTCGTCTCAGCGCCTGGCAATTAGTATAGAAGCACTGTTTCCCACTGTTTCTGAGGCTAATTCTTGAACCGTAAGTCTTAGACGCTTGATCTTGGCGGCATTCGTCTCAGCGCCTGGCAATTAGTATAGAAGCACTGTCTTTGACTTATCTGAAAGTTTCACAGGCGAGCTATTCACAAGTAAATCCTAGACGCTCGATCTTGGTTGCTATGGCTTTCGCGGCTGGCAGCAAAGTTCAGAACCATGTTTCTGTGAATAACTTGAACCGTAAGTCACAGACGCTCGCTCTTGGCTGCATTCGTTTCAGCTCGTGGCAGCCAGTCTAAAAAAAACACTATCTTGGACTTCTCTGGATGTTTCCCAGGCGAGCTATTGGCAGCATGTTCAGAACCACTGTTTCTGAGGCTAATTCTTGAACCGTAAGTCATAGACGCTCGATCTTGGCGGCATTCGTCTCAGCGCCTGGCAATTAGTATAGAAGCACTGTTTCCCACTGTTTCTGAGGCTAATTCTTGAACCGTAAGTCTTAGACGCTTGATCCTGGCGGCATTCGTCTCAGCGCCTGGCAATTAGTATAGAAGCACTGTCTTTGACTTCTCTGGATGTTTCCCAGGCGAGCTATTCACAAGTAAATCCTAGACGCTCGATCTTGGTTGCTATGGCTTTCGCGGCTGGCAGCAAAGTTCAGAACCATGTTTATGTGAATAACTTTTGAACCGTAAGTCACAGACGCTCGCTCTTGGCTGCATTCGTTTCAGCTCGTGGCAGCCAGTCTAAAAAAAACACTATCTTGGACTTCTCTGGATGTTTCCCAGGCGAGCTATTGGCAGCATGTTCAGAACCACTGTTTCTGAGGCTAATTCTTGAACCGTAAGTCATAGACGCTCGATCTTGGCGGCATTCGTCTCAGCGCCTGGCAATTAGTATAGAAGCACGGTTTCCCACTGTTTCTGAGGCTAATTCTTGAACCGTAAGTCTTAGACGCTTGATCCTGGCGGCATTCGTCTCAGCGCCCTGGCAATTAGTATAGAAGCACTGTCTTTGACTTCTCTGGATGTTTCCCAGGCGAGCTATTCACAAGTAAATCCTAGACGCTCGATCTTGGTTACTTTCGCTTTCGCGGCTGGCAGCAAAGTTCAGAACCATGTTTCTGTGAATAACTCTTGAACCGTAAGTCACAGACGCTCGCTCTTGGCTGCATTCGTTTCAGCTCGTGGCAGCCAGTCTAAAAAAAACACTATCTTGGACTTCTCTGGATGTTTCCCAGGCGAGCTATTGGCAGCATGTTCAGAACCACTGTTTCTGAGGCTAATTCTTGAACCGTAAGTCATAGACGCTCGATCTTGGCGGCATTCGTCTCAGCGCCTGGCAATTAGTATAGAAGCACTGTTTCCCACTGTTTCTGAGGCTAATTCTTGAACCGTAAGTCTTAGACGCTTGATCTTGGCGGCATTCGTCTCAGCGCCTGGCAATTAGTATAGAAGCACTGTCTTTGACTTATCTGAAAGTTTCCCAGGCGAGCTATTCACAAGTAAATCCTAGACGCTCGATCTTGGTTGCTATGGCTTTCGCGGCTGGCAGCAAAGTTCAGAACCATGTTTATGTGAATAACTTTTGAACCGTAAGTCACAGACGCTCGCTCTTGGCTGCATTCGTTTCAGCTCGTGGCAGCCAGTCTAAAAAAACACTATCTTGGACTTCTCTGGATGTTTCCCAGGCGAGCTATTGCCAGCATGTTCAGAACCACTGTTTCTGAGGCTAATTCTTGAACCGTAAGTCATAGACGCTCGATCTTGGCGGCATTCGTCTCAGCGCCTGGCAATTAGTATAGAAGCACTGTTTCCCACTGTTTCTGAGGCTAATTCTTGAACCGTAAGTCTTAGACGCTTGATCCTGGCGGCATTCGTCTCAGCGCCTGGCAATTAGTATAGAAGCACTGTCTTTGACTTCTCTGGATGTTTCCCAGGCGAGCTATTCACAAGTAAATCCTAGACGCTCGATCTTGGTTGCTATGGCTTTCGCGGCTGGCAGCAAAGTTCAGAACCATGTTTATGTGAATAACCTTTTGAACCGTAAGTCACAGACGCTCGCTCTTGACTGCATTCGTTTCAGCTCGTGGCAGCCAGTCTAAAAAAAACACTATCTTGGACTTCTCTGGATGTTTCCCAGGCGAGCTATTGGCAGCATGTTCAGAACCACTGTTTCTGAGGCTAATTCTTGAACCGTAAGTCATAGACGCTCGATCTTGGCGGCATTCGTCTCAGCGCCTGGCAATTAGTATAGAAGCACTGTTTCCCACTGTTTCTGAGGCTAATTCTTGAACCGTAAGTCTTAGACGCTTGATCCTGGCGGCATTCGTCTCAGCGCCTGGCAATTAGTATAGAAGCACTGTCTTTGACTTCTCTGGATGTTTCCCCAGGCGAGCTATTCACAAGTAAATCCTAGACGCTCGATCTTGGTTGCTATGGCTTTCGCGGCTGGCAGCAAAGTTCAGAACCATGTTTATGTGAATAACTTTTGAACCGTAAGTCACAGACGCTCGCTCTTGGCTGCATTCGTTTCAGCTCGTGGCAGCCAGTCTAAAAAAACACTATCTTGGACTTCTCTGGATGTTTCCCAGGCGAGCTATTGGCAGCATGTTCAGAACCACTGTTTCTGAGGCTAATTCTTGAACCGTAAGTCATAGACGCTCGATCTTGGCGGCATTCGTCTCAGCGCCTGGCAATTAGTATAGAAGCACTGTTTCCCACTGTTTCTGAGGCTAATTCTTGAACCGTAAGTCTTAGACGCTTGATCCTGGCGGCATTCGTCTCAGCGCCTGGCAATTAGTATAGAAGCACTGTCTTTTGACTTCTCTGGATGTTTCCCAGGCGAGCTATTCACAAGTAAATCCTAGACGCTCGATCTTGTTACTTTCGCTTTCGCGGCTGGCAGCAAAGTTCAGAACCATGTTTATGTGAATAACTTTTGAACCGTAAGTCACAGACGCTCGCTCTTGACTGCATTCGTTTCAGCTCGTGGCAGCCAGTCTAAAAAAAACACTATCTTGGACTTCTCTGGATGTTTCCCAGGCGAGCTATTGGCAGCATGTTCAGAACCACTGTTTCTGAGGCTAATTCTTGAACCGTAAGTCATAGACGCTCGATCTTGGCGGCATTCGTCTCAGCGCCTGGCAATTCGTATAGAAGCACTGTCTTTGACTTATCTGAAAGTTTCCCAGGCGAGCTATTCACAAGTAAATCCTAGACGCTCGATCTTGGTTACTTTCGCTTTCGCGGCTGGCAGCAAAGTTCGAACCATGTTTCTGTGAATAACGCTTGAACCGTAAGTCACAGACGCTCGCTCTTGGCTGCATTCGTTTCAGCTCGTGGCAGCGAGTCTAAAAAAAACACTATCTTGGACTTCTCTGGATGTTTCCCAGGCGAGCTATTGGCAGCATGTTCAGAACCACTGTTTCTGAGGCTAATTCTTGAACCGTAAGTCATAGACGCTCGATCTTGGCGGCATTCGTCTCAGCGCCTGGCAATTAGTATAGAAGCACTGTTTCCCACTGTTTCTGAGGCTAATTCTTGAACCGTAAGTCTTAGACGCTTGATCCTGGCGGCATTCGTCTCAGCGCCTGGCAATTAGTATAGAAGCACTGTCTTTGACTTCTCTGGATGTTTCCCAGGCGAGCTATTCACAAGTAAATCCTAGACGCTCGATCTTGGTTGCTATGGCTTTCGCGGCTGGCAGCAAAGTTCAGAACCATGTTTATGTGAATAACTTTTGAACCGTAAGTCACAGACGCTCGCTCTTGGCTGCATTCGTTTCAGCTCGTGGCAGCCAGTCTAAAAAAAACACTATCTTGGACTTCTCTGGATGTTTCCCAGGCGAGCTATTGGCAGCATGTTCAGAACCACTGTTTCTGAGGCTAATTCTTGAACCGTAAGTCATAGACGCTCGATCTTGGCGGCATTCGTCTCAGCGCCTGGCAATTAGTATAGAAGCACTGTTTCCCACTGTTTCTGAGGCTAATTCTTGAACCGTAAGTCTTAGACGCTTGATCCTGGCGGCATTCGTCTCAGCGCCTGGCAATTAGTATAGAAGCACTGTCTTTGACTTCTCTGGATGTTTCCCAGGCGAGCTATTCACAAGTAAATCCTAGACGCTCGATCTTGGTTACTTTCGCTTTCGCGGCTGGCAGCAAAGTTCAGAACCATGTTTATGTGAATAACTTTTGAACCGTAAGTCACAGACGCTCGCTCTTGGCTGCATTCGTTTCAGCTCGTGGCAGCCAGTCTAAAAAAAACACTATCTTGGACTTCTCTGGATGTTTCCCAGGCGAGCTATTGGCAGCATGTTCAGAACCACTGTTTCTGAGGCTAATTCTTGAACCGTAAGTCATAGACGCTCGATCTTGGCGGCATTCGTCTCAGCGCCTGGCAATTAGTGTAGAAGCACTGTTTCCCACTGTTTCTGAGGCTAATTCTTGAACCGTAAGTCTTAGACGCTTGATCCTGGCGGCATTCGTCTCAGCGCCTGGCAATTAGTATAGAAGCACTGTCTTTGACTTCTCTGGATGTTTCCCAGGCGAGCTATTCACAAGTAAATCCTAGACGCTCGATCTTGTTACTTTCGCTTTCGCGGCTGGCAGCAAAGTTCAGAACCATGTTTCTGTGAATAACTCTTGAACCGTAAGTCACAGACGCTCGCTCTTGGCTGCATTCGTTTCAGCTCGTGGCAGCCAGTCTAAAAAAACACTATCTTGGACTTCTCTGGATGTTTCCCAGGCGAGCTATTGGCAGCATGTTCAGAACCACTGTTTCTGAGGCTAATTCTTGAACCGTAAGTCATAGACGCTCGATCTTGGCGGCATTCGTCTCAGCGCCTGGCAATTAGTATAGAAGCACTGTTTCCCACTGTTTCTGAGGCTAATTCTTGAACCGTAAGTCTTAGCGCTTGATCTTGGCGGCATTCGTCTCAGCGCCTGGCAATTAGTATAGAAGCACTGTCTTTGACTTATCTGAAAGTTTCACAGGCGAGCTATTCACAAGTAAATCCTAGACGCTCGATCTTGGTTGCTATGGCTTTCGCGGCTGGCAGCAAAGTTCAGAACCATGTTTCTGTGAATAACTTGAACCGTAAGTCACAGACGCTCGCTCTTGGCTGCATTCGTTTCAGCTCGTGGCAGCCAGTCTAAAAAAACACTATCTTGGACTTCTCTGGATGTTTCCCAGGCGAGCTATTGGCAGCATGTTCAGAACCACTGTTTCTGAGGCTAATTCTTGAACCGTAAGTCATAGACGCTCGATCTTGGCGGCATTCGTCTCAGCGCCTGGCAATTAGTATAGAAGCACTGTTTCCCACTGTTTCTGAGGCTAATTCTTGAACCGTAAGTCTTAGACGCTTGATCCTGGCGGCATTCGTCTCAGCGCCTGGCAATTAGTATAGAAGCACTGTCTTTGACTTCTCTGGATGTTTCCCAGGCGAGCTATTCACAAGTAAATCCTAGACGCTCGATCTTGGTTGCTATGGCTTTCGCGGCTGGCAGCAAAGTTCAGAACCATGTTTATGTGAATAACTTTTGAACCGTAAGTCACAGACGCTCGCTCTTGGCTGCATTCGTTTCAGCTCGTGGCAGCCAGTCTAAAAAAAACACTATCTTGGACTTCTCTGGATGTTTCCCAGGCGAGCTATTGGCAGCATGTTCAGAACCACTGTTTCTGAGGCTAATTCTTGAACCGTAAGTCATAGACGCTCGATCTTGGCGGCATTCGTCTCAGCGCCTGGCAATTAGTATAGAAGCACGGTTTCCACTGTTTCTGAGGCTAATTCTTGAACCGTAAGTCTTAGACGCTTGATCCTGGCGGCATTCGTCTCAGCGCCCTGGCAATTAGTATAGAAGCACTGTCTTTGACTTCTCTGGATGTTTCCCAGGCGAGCTATTGACAAGTAAATCCTAGACGCTCGATCTTGGTTACTTTCGCTTTCGCGGCTGGCAGCAAAGTTCAGAACCATGTTTCTGTGAATAACTCTTGAACCGTAAGTGACAGACGCTCGCTCTTGGCTGCATTCGTTTCAGCTCGTGGCAGCCAGTCTAAAAAACACTATCTTGGACTTCTCTGGATGTTTCCCAGTCGAGCTATTGGCAGCATGTTCAGAACCACTGTTTCTGAGGCTAATTCTTGAACCGTAAGTCATAGACGCTCGATCTTGGCGGCATTCGTCTCAGCGCCTGGCAATTAGTATAGAAGCACTGTTTCCCACTGTTTCTGAGGCTAATTCTTGAACCGTAAGTCTTAGACGCTTGATCTTGGCGGCATTCGTCTCAGCGCCTGGCAATTAGTATAGCTGCACTGTCTTTGACTTCTCTGGAAGTTTTCCAGGCGAGCTATTCACAAGTAAATCCTAGACGCTCGATCTTGGTTGCTTTGGCTTTCGCGGCTGGCAGCAAAGTTCAGAACCATGTTTATGTGAATAACTTTTGAACCGTAAGTCACAGACGCTCGCTCTTGGCTGCATTCGTTTCAGCTCGTGGCAGCCAGTCTAAAAAAAAACACTATCTTGGACTTCTCTGGATGTTTCCCAGGCGAGCTATTGGCAGCATGTTCAGAACCACTGTTTCTGAGGCTAATTCTTGAACCGTAAGTCATAGACGCTCGATCTTGGCGGCATTCGTCTCAGCGCCTGGCAATTAGTATAGAAGCACTGTTTCCCACTGTTTCTGAGGCTAATTCTTGAACCGTAAGTCTTAGACGCTTGATCTTGGCGGCATTCGTCTCAGCGCCTGGCAATTAGTATAGAAGCACTGTCTTTGACTTATCTGAAAGTTTCCCAGGCGAGCTATTCACAAGTAAATCCTAGACGCTCGATCTTGGTTACTTTGGCTTTCGCGGCTGGCAGCAAAGTTCAGAACCATGTTTCTGTGAATAACTCTTGAACCGTAAGTCACAGACGCTCGCTCTTGGCTGCATGCGTTTCAGCTCGTGGCAGCCAGTCTAAAAAATCACTATCTTGGACTTCTCTGGATGTTTCCCAGGCGAGCTATTGGCAGCATGTTCAGAACCACTGTTTCTGAGGCTAATTCTTGAACCGTAAGTCATAGACGCTCGATCTTGGCGGCATTCGTCTCAGCGCCTGGCAATTAGTATAGAAGCACTGTTTCCCACTGTTTCTGAGGCTAATTCTTGAACCGTAAGTCTTAGACGCTTGATCTTGGCGGCATTCGTCTCAGCGCCTGGCAATTAGTATAGAAGCACTGTCTTTGACTTCTCTGGATGTTTCCCAGGCGAGCTATTCACAAGTAAATCCTAGACGCTCGATCTTGGTTGCTTTGGCTTTCGCGGCTGGCAGCAAAGTTCAGAACCATGTTTATGTGAATAACTTTTGAACCGTAAGTCACAGACGCTCGCTCTTGGCTGCATTCGTTTCAGCTCGTGGCAGCCAGTCTAAAAAAACACTATCTTGGACTTCTCTGGATGTTTCCCAGGCGAGCTATTGGCAGCATGTTCAGAACCACTGTTTCTGAGGCTAATTCTTGAACCGTAAGTCATAGACGCTCGATCTTGGCGGCATTCGTCTCAGCGCCTGGCAATTAGTATAGAAGCACTGTTTCCCACTGTTTCTGAGGCTAATTCTTGAACCGTAAGTCTTAGACGCTTGATCTTGGCGGCATTCGTCTCAGCGCCTGGCAATTAGTATAGAAGCACTGTCTTTGACTTATCTGAAAGTTTCCCAGGCGAGCTATTCACAAGTAAATCCTAGACGCTCGATCTTGGTTACTTTCGCTTTCGCGGCTGGCAGCAAAGTTCAGAACCATGTTTCTGTGAATAACTCTTGAACCGTAAGTCACAGACGCTCGCTCTTGGCTGCATTCGTTTCAGCTCGTGGCAGCCAGTCTAAAAAAACACTATCTTGGACTTCTCTGGATGTTTCCCAGGCGAGCTATTGGCAGCATGTTCAGAACCACTGTTTCTGAGGCTAATTCTTGAACCGTAAGTCATAGACGCTCGATCTTGGCGGCATTCGTCTCAGCGCCTGGCAATTAGTATAGAAGCACTGTTTCCCACTGTTTCTGAGGCTAATTCTTGAACCGTAAGTCTTAGACGCTTGATCTTGGCGGCATTCGTCTCAGCGCCTGGCAATTAGTATAGAAGCACTGTCTTTGACTTCTCTGGATGTTTCCCAGGCGAGCTATTCACAAGTAAATCCTAGACGCTCGATCTTGGTTACTTTCGCTTTCGCGGCTGGCAGCAAAGTTCAGAACCATGTTTCTGTGAATAACTCTTGAACCGTAAGTCACAGACGCTCGCTCTTGGCTGCATTCGTTTCAGCTCGTGGCAGCCAGTCTAAAAAAACACTATCTTGGACTTCTCTGGATGTTTCCCAGGCGAGCTATTGGCAGCATGTTCAGAACCACTGTTTCTGAGGCTAATTCTTGAACCGTAAGTCATAGACGCTCGATCTTGGCGGCATTCGTCTCAGCGCCTGGCAATTAGTATAGAAGCACTGTTTCCCACTGTTTCTGAGGCTAATTCTTGAACCGTAAGTCTTAGACGCTTGATCTTGGCGGCATTCGTCTCAGCGCCTGGCAATTAGTATAGAAGCACTGTCTTTGACTTCTCTGGATGTTTCCCAGGCGAGCTATTCACAAGTAAATCCTAGACGCTCGATCTTGGTTACTTTCGCTTTCGCGGCTGGCAGCAAAGTTCAGAACCATGTTTCTGTGAATAACTCTTGAACCGTAAGTCACAGACGCTCGCTCTTGGCTGCATTCGTTTCAGCTCGTGGCAGCCAGTCTAAAAAAAAACACTATCTTGGACTTCTCTGGATGTTTCCCAGGCGAGCTATTGGCAGCATGTTCAGAACCACTGTTTCTGAGGCTAATTCTTGAACCGTAAGTCATAGACGCTCGATCTTGGCGGCATTCGTCTCAGCGCCTGGCAATTAGTATAGAAGCACTGTTTCCCACTGTTTCTGAGGCTAATTCTTGAACCGTAAGTCTTAGACGCTTGATCTTGGCGGCATTCGTCTCAGCGCCTGGCAATTAGTATAGAAGCACTGTCTTTGACTTATCTGAAAGTTTCCCAGGCGAGCTATTCACAAGTAAATCCTAGACGCTCGATCTTGGTTACTTTCGCTTTCGCGGCTGGCAGCAAAGTTCAGAACCATGTTTCTGTGAATAACTCTTGAACCGTAAGTCACAGACGCTCGCTCTTGGCTGCATTCGTTTCAGCTCGTGGCAGCCAGTCTAAAAAAACACTATCTTGGACTTCTCTGGATGTTTCCCAGGCGAGCTATTGGCAGCATGTTCAGAACCACTGTTTCTGAGGCTAATTCTTGAACCGTAAGTCATAGACGCTCGATCTTGGCGGCATTCGTCTCAGCGCCTGGCAATTAGTATAGAAGCACTGTTTCCCACTGTTTCTGAGGCTAATTCTTGAACCGTAAGTCTTAGACGCTTGATCTTGGCGGCATTCGTCTCAGCGCCTGGCAATTAGTATAGAAGCACTGTCTTTGACTTATCTGAAAGTTTCACAGGCGAGCTATTCACAAGTAAATCCTAGACGCTCGATCTTGGTTACTTTCGCTTTCGCGGCTGGCAGCAAAGTTCAGAACCATGTTTCTGTGAATAACTCTTGAACCGTAAGTCACAGACGCTCGCTCTTGGCTGCATTCGTTTCAGCTCGTGGCAGCCAGTCTAAAAAAACACTATCTTGGACTTCTCTGGATGTTTCCCAGGCGAGCTATTGGCAGCCGGTTCAAAACCACTGTTTCTGAGGCTAATTCTTGAACCGTAAGTCATAGACGCTCGATCTTGGCGGCATTCGTCTCAGCGCCTGGCAATTAGTATAGAAGCACTGTTTCCCACTGTTTCTGAGGCTAATTCTTGAACCGTAAGTCTTAGACGCTTGATCTTGGCGGCATTCGTCTCAGCGCCTGGCAATTAGTATAGAAGCACTGTCTTTGACTTCTCTGGAAGTTTCCCAGGCGAGCTATTCACAAGTAAATCCTAGACGCTCGATCTTGGTTACTTTCGCTTTCGCGGCTGGCAGCAAAGTTCAGAACCATGTTTCTGTGAATAACTCTTGAACCGTAAGTCACAGACGCTCGCTCTTGGCTGCATTCGTTTCAGCTCGTGGCAGCCAGTCTAAAAAAACACTATCTTGGACTTCTCTGGATGTTTCCCAGGCGAGCTATTGGCAGCCGGTTCAAAACCACTGTTTCTGAGGCTAATTCTTGAACCGTAAGTCATAGACGCTCGATCTTGGCGGCATTCGTCTCAGCGCCTGGCAATTAGTATAGAAGCACTGTTTCCCACTGTTTCTGAGGCTAATTCTTGAACCGTAAGTCTTAGACGCTTGATCTTGGCGGCATTCGTCTCAGCGCCTGGCAATTAGTATAGAAGCACTGTCTTTGACTTATCTGAAAGTTTCCCAGGCGAGCTATTCACAATTAAATCCTAGACGCTCGATCTTGGTTACTTTCGCTTTCGCGGATGGCAGCAAAGTTCAGAACCATGTTTCTGTGAATAACTCTTGAATCGTAAGTCACAGACGCTCGCTCTTGGCTGCATGCGTTTCAGCTCGTGGCAGCCAGTCTAAAAAATCACTATCTTGGACTTCTCTGGATGTTTCCCAGGCGAGCTATTGGCAGCATGTTCAGAACCACTGTTTCTGAGGCTAATTCTTGAACCGTAAGTCATAGACGCTCGATCTTGGCGGCATTCGTCTCAGCGCCTGGCAATTAGTATAGAAGCACTGTTTCCCACTGTTTCTGAGGCTAATTCTTGAACCGTAAGTCATAGACGCTCGATCTTGGCGGCATTCGTCTCAGCGCCTGGCAATTAGTATAGAAGCACTGTCTTTGACTTCTCTGGATGTTTCCCAGGCGAGCTATTGACAAGTAAATCCTAGACGCTCGATCTTGGTTATTTTCGCTTTCGCGGCTGGCAGCAAAGTTCAGAACCATGTTTCTGTGAATAACTCTTGAACCGTAAGTGACAGACGCTCGCTCTTGGCTGCATTCGTTTCAGCTCGTGGCAGCCAGTCTAAAAAACACTATCTTGGACTTCTCTGGATGTTTCCCAGTCGAGCTATTGGCAGCATGTTCAGAACCACTGTTTCTGAGGCTAATTCTTGAACCGTAAGTCATAGACGCTCGATCTTGGCGGCATTCGTCTCAGCGCCTGGCAATTAGTATAGAAGCACTGTTTCCCACTGTTTCTGAGGCTAATTCTTGAACCGTAAGTCTTAGACGCTTGATCTTGGCGGCATTCGTCTCAGCGCCTGGCAATTAGTATAGAAGCACTGTCTTTGACTTCTCTGGATGTTTCCCAGGCGAGCTATTCACAAGTAAATCCTAGACGCTCGATCTTGGTTACTTTCGCTTTCGCGGCTGGCAGCAAAGTTCAGAACCATGTTTCTGTGAATAACTCTTGAACCGTAAGTCACAGACGCTCGCTCTTGGCTGCATTCGTTTCAGCTCGTGGCAGCCAGTCTAAAAAAAAAACACTATCTTGGACTTCTCTGGATGTTTCCCAGGCGAGCTATTGGCAGCATGTTCAGAACCACTGTTTCTGAGGCTAATTCTTGAACCGTAAGTCATAGACGCTCGATCTTGGCGGCATTCGTCTCAGCGCCTGGCAATTAGTATAGAAGCACTGTTTCCCACTGTTTCTGAGGCTAATTCTTGAACCGTAAGTCTTAGACGCTTGATCTTGGCGGCATTCGTCTCAGCGCCTGGCAATTAGTATAGAAGCACTGTCTTTGACTTCTCTGGATGTTTCCCAGGCGAGCTATTCACAAGTAAATCCTAGACGCTCGATCTTGGTTACTTTCGCTTTCGCGGCTGGCAGCAAAGTTCAGAACCATGTTTCTGTGAATAACTCTTGAACCGTAAGTCACAGACGCTCGCTCTTGGCTGCATTCGTTTCAGCTCGTGGCAGCCAGTCTAAAAAAACACTATCTTGGACTTCTCTGGATGTTTCCCAGGCGAGCTATTGGCAGCATGTTCAGAACCACTGTTTCTGAGGCTAATTCTTGAACCGTAAGTCATAGACGCTCGATCTTGGCGGCATTCGTCTCAGCGCCTGGCAATTAGTATAGAAGCACTGTTTCCCACTGTTTCTGAGGCTAATTCTTGAACCGTAAGTCATAGACGCTCGATCTTGGCGGCATTCGTCTCAGCGCCTGGCAATTAGTATAGAAGCACTGTCTTTGACTTCTCTGGATGTTTCCCAGGCGAGCTATTGACAAGTAAATCCTAGACGCTCGATCTTGGTTATTTTCGCTTTCGCGGCTGGCAGCAAAGTTCAGAACCATGTTTCTGTGAATAACTCTTGAACCGTAAGTCACAGACGCTCGCTCTTGGCTGCATTCGTTTCAGCTCGTGGCAGCCAGTCTAAAAAAACACTATCTTGGACTTCTCTGGATGTTTCCCAGGCGAGCTATTGGCAGCATGTTCAGAACCACTGTTTCTGAGGCTAATTCTTGAACCGTAAGTCATAGACGCTCGATCTTGGCGGCATTCGTCTCAGCGCCTGGCAATTAGTATAGAAGCACTGTTTCCCACTGTTTCTGAGGCTAATTCTTGAACCGTAAGTCTTAGACGCTTGATCTTGGCGGCATTCGTCTCAGCGCCTGGCAATTAGTATAGAAGCACTGTCTTTGACTTATCTGAAAGTTTCCCAGGCGAGCTATTCACAAGTAAATCCTAGACGCTCGATCTTGGTTACTTTCGCTTTCGCGGCTGGCAGCAAAGTTCAGAACCATGTTTCTGTGAATAACTCTTGAACCGTAAGTCACAGACGCTCGCTCTTGGCTGCATTCGTTTCAGCTCGTGGCAGCCAGTCTAAAAAAACACTATCTTGGACTTCTCTGGATGTTTCCCAGGCGAGCTATTGGCAGCATGTTCAAAACCACTGTTTCTGAGGCTAATTCTTGAACCGTAAGTCATAGACGCTCGATCTTGGCGGCATTCGTCTCAGCGCCTGGCAATTAGTATAGAAGCACTGTTTCCCACTGTTTCTGAGGCTAATTCTTGAACCGTAAGTCTTAGACGCTTGATCTTGGCGGCATTCGTCTCAGCGCCTGGCAATTAGTATAGAAGCACTGTCTTTGACTTCTCTGGATGTTTCCCAGGCGAGCTATTCACAAGTAAATCCTAGACGCTCGATCTTGGTTACTTTCGCTTTCGCGGCTGGCAGCAAAGTTCAGAACCATGTTTCTGTGAATAACTCTTGAACCGTAAGTCACAGACGCTCGCTCTTGGCTGCATTCGTTTCAGCTCGTGGCAGCCAGTCTAAAAAATCACTATCTTGGACTTCTCTGGATGTTTCCCAGGCGAGCTATTGGCAGCATGTTCAGAACCACTGTTTCTGAGGCTAATTCTTGAACCGTAAGTCATAGACGCTCGATCTTGGCGGCATTCGTCTCAGCGCCTGGCAATTAGTATAGAAGCACTGTTTCCCACTGTTTCTGAGGCTAATTCTTGAACCGTAAGTCTTAGACGCTTGATCTTGGCGGCATTCGTCTCAGCGCCTGGCAATTAGTATAGAAGCACTGTCTTTGACTTCTCTGGATGTTTCCCAGGCGAGCTATTCACAAGTAAATCCTAGACGCTCGATCTTGGTTACTTTCGCTTTCGCGGCTGGCAGCAAAGTTCAGAACCATGTTTCTGTGAATAACTCTTGAACCGTAAGTCACAGACGCTCGCTCTTGGCTGCATTCGTTTCAGCTCGTGGCAGCCAGTCTAAAAAAACACTATCTTGGACTTCTCTGGATGTTTCCCAGGCGAGCTATTGGCAGCCGGTTCAAAACCACTGTTTCTGAGGCTAATTCTTGAACCGTAAGTCATAGACGCTCGATCTTGGCGGCATTCGTCTCAGCGCCTGGCAATTAGTATAGAAGCACTGTTTCCCACTGTTTCTGAGGCTAATTCTTGAACCGTAAGTCTTAGACGCTCGATCTTGGCGGCATTCGTCTCAGCGCCTGGCAATTAGTATAGAAGCACTGTCTTTGACTTATCTGAAAGTTTCCCAGGCGAGCTATTCACAATTAAATCCTAGACGCTCGATCTTGGTTACTTTCGCTTTCGCGGATGGCAGCAAAGTTCAGACCATGTTTCTGTGAATAACTCTTGAATCGTAAGTCACAGACGCTCGCTCTTGGCTGCATGCGTTTCAGCTCGTGGCAGCCAGTCTAAAAAATCACTATCTTGGACTTCTCTGGATGTTTCCCAGGCGAGCTATTGGCAGCATGTTCAGAACCACTGTTTCTGAGGCTAATTCTTGAACCGTAAGTCATAGACGCTCGATCTTGGCGGCATTCGTCTCAGCGCCTGGCAATTAGTATAGAAGCACTGTTTCCCACTGTTTCTGAGGCTAATTCTTGAACCGTAAGTCTTAGACGCTTGATCTTGGCGGCATTCGTCTCAGCGCCTGGCAATTAGTATAGAAGCACTGTCTTTGACTTCTCTGGATGTTTCCCAGGCGAGCTATTCACAAGTAAATCCTAGACGCTCGATCTTGGTTACTTTCGCTTTCGCGGCTGGCAGCAAAGTTCAGAACCATGTTTCTGTGAATAACTCTTGAACCGTAAGTCACAGACGCTCGCTCTTGGCTGCATTCGTTTCAGCTCGTGGCAGCCAGTCTAAAAAAACACTATCTTGGACTTCTCTGGATGTTTCCCAGGCGAGCTATTGGCAGCATGTTCAGAACCACTGTTTCTGAGGCTAATTCTTGAACCGTAAGTCATAGACGCTCGATCTTGGCGGCATTCGTCTCAGCGCCTGGCAATTAGTATAGAAGCACTGTTTCCCACTGTTTCTGAGGCTAATTCTTGAACCGTAAGTCTTAGACGCTTGATCTTGGCGGCATTCGTCTCAGCGCCTGGCAATTAGTATAGCTGCACTGTCTTTGACTTCTCTGGAAGTTTTCCAGGCGAGCTATTCACAAGTAAATCCTAGACGCTCGATCTTGGTTGCTTTGGCTTTCGCGGCTGGCAGCAAAGTTCAGAACCATGTTTATGTGAAGAACTTTTGAACCGTAAGTCACAGACGCTCGCTCTTGGCTGCATTCGTTTCAGCTCGTGGCAGCCAGTCTAAAAAAAACACTATCTTGGACTTCTCTGGATGTTTCCCAGGCGAGCTATTGGCAGCATGTTCAGAACCACTGTTTCTGAGGCTAATTCTTGAACCGTAAGTCATAGACGCTCGATCTTGGCGGCATTCGTCTCAGCGCCTGGCAATTAGTATAGAAGCACTGTTTCCCACTGTTTCTGAGGCTAATTCTTGAACCGTAAGTCTTAGACGCTTGATCTTGGCGGCATTCGTCTCAGCGCCTGGCAATTAGTATAGAAGCACTGTCTTTGACTTCTCTGGATGTTTCCCAGGCGAGCTATTCACATGTAAATCCTAGACGCTCGATCTTGGTTACTTTCGCTTTCGCGGCTGGCAGCAAAGTTCAGAACCATGTTTCTGTGAATAACTCTTGAACCGTAAGTCACAGACGCTCGCTCTTGGCTGCATTCGTTTCAGCTCGTGGCATCCAGTCTAAAAAACACTATCTTGGACTTCTCTGGATGTTTCCCAGGCGAGCTATTGGCAGCATGTTCAAAACCACTGTTTCTGAGGCTAATTCTTGAACCGTAAGTCTTAGACGCTTGATCTTGGCGGCATTCGTCTCAGCGCCTGGCAATTAATATAGAAGCACTGTCTTTGACTTATCTGAAAGTTTCCCAGGCGAGCTATTCACAAGTAAATCCTAGACGCTCGATCTTGGTTACTTTCGCTTTCGCGGCTGGCAGCAAAGTTCAGAACCATGTTTCTGTGAATAACTCTTGAACCGTAAGTCACAGACGCTCGCTCTTGGCTGCATTCGTTTCAGCTCGTGGCAGCCAGTCTAAAAAAACACTATCTTGGACTTCTCTGGATGTTTCCCAGGCGAGCTATTGGCAGCATGTTCAGAACCACTGTTTCTGAGGCTAATTCTTGAACCGTAAGTCATAGACGCTCGATCTTGGCGGCATTCGTCTCAGCGCCTGGCAATTAGTATAGAAGCACTGTTTCCCACTGTTTCTGAGGCTAATTCTTGAACCGTAAGTCATAGACGCTCGATCTTGGCGGCATTCGTCTCAGCGCCTGGCAATTAGTATAGAAGCACTGTCTTTGACTTCTCTGGATGTTTCCCATGCGAGCTATTGACAAGTAAATCCTAGACGCTCGATCTTGGTTACTTTCGCTTTCGCGGCTGGCAGCAAAGTTCAGAACCATGTTTCTGTGAATAACTCTTGAACCGTAAGTCACAGACGCTCGCTCTTGGCTGCATTCGTTTCAGCTCGTGGCAGCCAGTCTAAAAAAACACTATCTTGGACTTCTCTGGATGTTTCCCAGGCGAGCTATTGGCAGCATGTTCAGAACCACTGTTTCTGAGGCTAATTCTTGAACCGTAAGTCATAGACGCTCGATCTTGGCGGCATTCGTCTCAGCGCCTGGCAATTAGTATAGAAGCACTGTTTCCCACTGTTTCTGAGGCTAATTCTTGAACCGTAAGTCATAGACGCTCGATCTTGGCGGCATTCGTCTCAGCGCCTGGCAATTAGTATAGAAGCACTGTCTTTGACTTCTCTGGATGTTTCCCAGGCGAGCTATTGACAAGTAAATCCTAGACGCTCGATCTTGGTTACTTTCGCTTTCGCGGCTGGCAGCAAAGTTCAGAACCATGTTTCTGTGAATAACTCTTGAACCGTAAGTCGACAGACGCTCGCTCTTGGCTGCATTCGTTTCAGCTCGTGGCAGTCCAGTCTAAAAAACACTATCTTGGACTTCTCTGGATGTTTCCCAGGCGAGCTATTGGCAGCATGTTCAGAACCACTGTTTCTGAGGCTAATTCTTGAACCGTAAGTCATAGACGCTCGATCTTGGCGGCATTCGTCTCAGCGCCTGGAAATTAGTATAGAAGCACTGTTTCCCACTGTTTCTGAGGCTAATTCTTGAACCGTAAGTCATAGACGCTTGATCTTGGCGGCATTCGTCTCAGCGCCTGGCAATTAGTATAGAAGCACTGTCTTTGACTTCTCTGGATGTTTCCCAGGCGAGCTATTGACAAGTAAATCCTAGACGCTCGATCTTGGTTACTTTCGCTTTCGCGGCTGGCAGCAAAGTTCAGAACCATGTTTCTGTGAATAACTCTTGAACCGTAAGTCACAGACGCTCGCTCTTGGCTGCATTCGTTTCAGCTCGTGGCAGCCAGTCTAAAAAACACTATCTTGGACTTCTCTGGATGTTTCCCAGGCGAGCTATTGGCAGCATGTTCAGAACCACTGTTTCTGAGGCTAATTCTTGAACCGTAAGTCATAGACGCTCGATCTTGGCGGCATTCGTCTCAGCGCCTGGCAATTAGTATAGAAGCACTGTTTCCCACTGTTTCTGAGGCTAATTCTTGAACCGTAAGTCTTAGACGCTTGATCTTGGCGGCATTCGTCTCAGCGCCTGGCAATTAGTATAGAAGCACTGTCTTTGACTTCTCTGGATGTTTCCCAGGCG